>NC_135811.1:108783319-108903756 GCF_964213995.1 Mustelus asterias
ATAAATGCACTGAGGATAGCTCTTCAGATTTGTGCACAATCTCCTGTCATTTACTACCAGCTGAGAGCTGTGAAACACTTGGAAATATCCTGAGGATAAAATTCTGATTAAATGAAAGTTCTTCTTTTGAGGGAAGCTATTTACCTGCAATGGTTGAAGAACTATTTTCATTAAAATCATAAGGGTTTACCTCAGTTCTTTTGGATTGGATATCCAAATGCTTAATTAGAACTCTTTTTGTTGCCTTAACATTTCCTCCTTTCTCTATCTTTAGCGTCTGGTGGTGAAGCCAGACCAACTGATTAAACGTCGTGGGAAGCTGGGGTTGATTGGGGTTAACCTGGATTTGAACGGGGTGAAGGAATGGTTAAAGCCACGACTGGGATTCGAAACAACGGTGAGTGCTGTAACTGGTGTGGCGGAGGGAGTGGTGTGTGAACAACACAACTGCAGTGAAAAATATTGCTTGACTGATCCTGACTGAGATGAGATTTAACTTTTTTTCCTGTTTCTATGATGGTCTGATTCATTGTGATGATTCATCTTCTGATAATGAAATTGCTGCAGCAGATTTGCTGCAAGGAAGCCTGCCAGGTGGAGTTATCTTGTCCTTCTAGAAGGTTGGGCTGACACCATCCTTCAACTAGCGGGGAAACCTTGATAGTATAAAGTGCTGCAACCTGCAGGATTAATATGGATTCAGAGAGCTGGGCTACTTTAATCCAGTAATCCTTCATGTATGTAAAACTGGATGTGTTATTAAAATTAACTCTAATAATGGGCCTATCAGAATTTGAAGCCAAAGTGGTGACATTGGTTTCTTTAGAGTGGAGAGCAGATAGGAGTACGGTTGAAGATGGAAAAAGATGTTAGGTGGTGCACGCTGCTAGCCTAGCCTAAATATAATTAAATATATTGGAAAGCGCCATCCTTTTCTGCCTGTATCCCACCACCTCCCCAAGCTTCCAATTCAGGTATAACTGTGAAAGTCAGTACTAGACACAAAATTGCAGGCACACTCTGCATTGCTGCCTTGATAGAGAATGATGTAGCCAATCAAGCAAAAATGATTATACTGTGTAAATTTGGCAGTCCAGACTCTTAACACAAGCAAAGGATATGTTTGCCTTGAGCTCAATTCAGCCACATACTAGGTAAGATGCTGAGAACTTTGACTGAAGGCTTTGTGTGCATTTCAGACGGGGTTTTGGAAGCTGTCACTGCTCTGCTGACTTTTCTGGACTGAGATTTGAAAGCAGCATGAAAGTTGGGCTTTACAACATGTCTGATGTGGACAGATTGCTGCCTGCTGAGCTACCCTGGAGCAGCCCTTCCTCACAAATACAATCACAGCTGTCTATTAAATGCCAGACTGAGGGGACAGTCCATTAGGGGATGTAAAGTAATTCTCTGCTTCCAGCACTAAAGCCGTAATGAAGTTGTCTGCTTGCATTTTGTTTGATGTATTTGGCATGTGAAATATAATTTACCAAAATGCCAACTACAGCAGCCTCTTCCAAAGATGTTCAATTATTTTGCTCAGATCTAAACATAGAAGAAAACTTCCATATATGGCTCCATAATTAATCACGCTCTATAAAATAAACATATTGGAACTGAGCTGTGTTACCATGGCAGTGGGAATTACTTTCTCCCAACCCACCAGATGATGCATAGCTAGCTTAATGGGGTATTACATAGAATCTATAGCACAGAAGTGGGCCATTCAGCCCAACTGCTTTGTGCCAGATAGTTAAAATCTAAACAGTGCTTCCAGGTAATCGGGGTTTAGGGCCACAGGTTTGGTGTTGCACAGGTAAATGTTTAGGGCAGCTACTAGGAGGCATTGCTTGACAATTGGGTTCATGTCACACTATCTGTTAGCCCCATGACTTGCCTGGGCTTGCAAAATCTCACTAACTGTCCTGGCTTGAGACAATTCACACTACTTTAACCTGTGCTTAACCCTCTCTTCACTCGTATTGTCTGTACCTGCAAAACCTTTTTACCTGTAAAGACTCGCATTCCAACCATTATCTTGTAAATTGAGTCTGTGTTTATATATGCCCTGTTTGTGAACACAACTCTTCACTCACCTGAAGGAGCGACATTCCGAAAGCTTGTGCTACCAAATAAACCTGTTGGACTTTAACCTGGTGTTGTGAGACTTCTTACTGTGACACAAGATGACCAGCTGCCAGAGGAGGCCGAAGAGTTATTGAGTTCAGTTGTTGTATTACAAGCAGCCCATTATGCAGCAAATAATAGGTGTAAGCATTTATATAGCTTCGAAGTCTATTTTTAAAATTAGTTCTCCAGGGGTTTGTGTTGCTGCACCTGATCTAAGGGAGTTGTGAAGGAAATGAATTGTGAAATCTTCTTTGCATTACTCCACTTTTTCTTAACACTGCTCTGGGTGGCAAACCTGTACCCCACCTATGACTTGTGAACCAGTTTGCTAAGACACGCACAGTAGTAGTGATTCTCTCAGACTTGTGGGTAGAGTGTAGGTGGCTTTGCTTGAATGAAATACATGATCAAACCTGATTCTCAGCTGCTGTGTACCATAGATTCTGGGAAGTCCTACCTCATTGCTGTTAGACTGATAGTTAATACAATTTTAAATGGTGAATTAGCTGATAAATTGGAGAAGTAATGCAGTGGAAATGAACTTAACATGTGCAACAATATTTCTGTGCAACCAGCATCTTGTTGCTTGTGGAATCTCGCTGTATTCCAAATATCTGCACTGTTGGCTTCAGTGAGTAACTGACTTAAAATGTTACATGCAAAACATTTCTGAGCAACATAAGATGTTTTTATACATCTAAGTTAATTGTTCCTGGCAGAATACAGTAAAACTTTGGTAATTTCTTGCTCCTGCTTTTTTTATTTAACCAGGTTGGACGGGCAAAGGGTGTTCTGAAAAACTTCCTGATTGAGCCATTTGTACCTCATCGACAGGTTGGTCAAATCTCGGATTTCAAAGAAATTAATTTGCCTTTCGGTATTCTAGCAATGGCAAGAAATATTGATGGGCTTACTTGACATTGTAGCACCTCCCATACATTCCTTAATTTGCACATGGAGAGAGCTAAAGTTTTAGTCTTTGTGATGCAGGTGTTGCTGGCTGGACCAGCATTTATTGCCGTTCCCTAATTGCCCTTGAATTGGGTGACCTGCTAAGCTCATTTTGGGGGGTATTTTAAGAGTAAACCACATTGCTGTGAGCCTGGAACCAGATTTCAGCCAGACCGGGTAAGGATGGCGGATTTCCTTCCCTAAAGGACATTGGTGAGCCAGATGGGTTTTTACAACAATCGCCAATGTTTCTTGGTCACCATTAAGACTTTTAATTCTTTAATTAAATTCAAATTTCAACATCTGCCATGGTAGGATTCGAACCCAGGTCCGCAAGGTATTCCCCTGGATTACTAAATTTGAATTACTGGTCCAGTGACCATACAACTGTGCCACTGCCTCCACTTATAATAAAATATTCTTAATCCTGACTTTGAACACTGTTCACAGTTTGATCATTTATTATTTTTTGTTTAAAAATTCTGAGTCTTGACAGGGGCAAAGCTTAGGACCCTGAGCAGGTAGCTGTCAGGAGCTGGGATAGGAATGGCAGTCAGTTAAAACTCTCTCAGGATGAAGTGCCGTTATTTATTCATGATCACTGAGATATCCTGTTTGATCAGTAGATGCACATGATAGAAGCGATGACGTCTGAATGGAAATGAGACTAGGCAGGTTTTTGGTTTACAAGATTTCACAATCCTTTCTGCAGCATGCAAAGCTCGAAGAAGAAATGGAAAAGCAGAATATATTTTTGAAGTGTGAAAGACTAGTAAATGTTAGTGCTCAGAGGGGTTTTGGTGCCTTTGTATGAAAATCACAAAATTAACAAGCAGGTGCAGAAAGCAATTCGGAAGACAAATTGTATGTTAGTCTTGATTGCAAGGGAGTTGGAGCATAAGACTCATGAAATCTTGCTGCAATTGTACAACTTTTGGTGATATCATACTTGGAGTACTCTGTGCAATTTTGGTGTTTTTTTGCTAAGGAAGAGTGTACTTTGGAGTGGCCATGGGTTGAGGGAAGTGGGATGGCAGAGGAAGCGGTGGGGTGCAGGGTTGTAATGAAGATTCACTCTTGATTCCTGGCATGAGGGGGCTAGTATGATAAGACCTTGAGCAGAATGGGCCTATATTCTTGGACATTTGGAACAATGAAGTGATATAATTGAAACCTAGAACCTTTCAAGCCCTTGGTGAATTTTCTGAAGCTGTATCTCCTAATTGATGAATCCAGGATAAATGGTTGGCCTTTTAGGACCGAGATGAAATGAAATTCCTTCACTGAGTTGCGAACCTTAGGAATTCTCTATCTTGAGGGCTGTGTTGAGTGAACTCGAGACTAAGATTTAATTTTTGGAGACTAGGGGAATTGAGGGATATGAGTTAATTGCATGAAAGAATTGATGCGGAAGTTCAGCCATTATAGAATAAAGAACTGTGCAGCACAGGAATAGGCCCTTTGGCCTTCCAAACCTTCAATGGTGGGACAAGTTTAAGGATCTGCTCTGAATGTGTTATGTTTTCTCTTCAATGTGCAAGAATTCTTGCACAGAGAACTGTCCTTCACAAGCTTAATCAGGAATATATCGAGCACAGGATTCTATGAATCTACAGTTTAGCTTTCTAAATTTCCATCCCCTTTCCCAACATACCAGATGTTTGCACCATGCAAGTTCAGGTATTGAAGTAGAAATTGTGAATTGCCTCCTTCATTACATTCTAACTGAATTTGGGGAGAGATCCTGGCCATGATGATCCCCTGGCTAGAGAGCTGGCTTGCTTCTATCCTGCCTTAATTTGGCTCAACTCAGCAAACTTTTAAATGTGCATTCTTGATTGGCTGTCCAATATAAGAATTCTAAGAGATTAGGAAAAATGTTACATTGAAGCTGGTTATGTTTCTGACTGAACAATTGTGGAATTATTTTTTTTTTAAAACTAGCTCAAAGAGGAATTTTAAAGGGTATGGGCAGCAGCAGAAAATTGAAATACATCGTGGAGAAAAACACTCAGACTTTATGGGGTCACTGACCTAGGAACTTGGGAGCAGAAGTGGACTATTTAGCCCCTTGAGTCTGCTCTACAAGTCAATTGGGTCAAAATGATTTGCACCTTGTTCCATTTCCATTTAAACGTCATCTGACAAAAATCTTTGGTTTTAAACACCAAATGACCATGGCAAATGTAACCTTATGAGGGAGTGTCTGTCCCAGGTTTTGTATGTGAAAATGCGATCTGGTATTGCTCCTGAATGGCAGAGAACTAATTTTAAGATTTGGTCCCCATGTTCCAGATTTCCCTCACCACAGAAGATAGTTTCTCCCTATTGAATCATAGAAATGTTACAGTACCCTTAACTTTTTGAAAAAGTTCAATCAGGTCAGCGCTTGATTTTTGGAAAGCTAGAGGGAATACAAGCCAAGATTGTTCGTGAGCTGTAACATTTTGCAATTCTTACTCAGGAAGAAGAGTTCTATGTTTGCATCTATGCTGCTCGGGAAGGTGACTATGTGTTGTTCCATCACGAGGGTGGGGTTGATGTTGGTGATGTTGACTCTAAAGCCTGCAAATTCCTGGTGGAAGTTGATGGAAAGTTGGATGAACAAGATGTTAGTAACCACCTGCTGCAACACGTGCCTGAAAACAGGAAAAGGTAACTTTAATAAAAATACACTTCATGCTACGTGGATGGCTGTTGAACCTCCACCAGTGCTGCTAGATTTCCCCACTGGATTCTTCCACTGTTTGATGTGGGATGGAGCCATACAGATGGTTAAGATTCCAGCTTCAGTTATTGGTCTTTGCTGAAGTGACTGCCCCAATCTGGGGTGATGATTAAAGCAGGTCAGGAAGTTGTGGGTTCCAAGTCCCACTCAAAAGGCTTGAGTGCAAATATCTATGCTGACAGTGCATTACCTACTGAGTGCAGAACTGCCAGGGATGCGGTATTTTGGATGAGGAGATTAATTAAGAACTTGTCTGCTCTCTCAGGTGGATGTAAAAGATCCAGTGACACTATTTTGAAGATGTCATTTTATAAAAATGATCTGATTTTCACACTGCTGTTTTTGGGAGCTGCTTGTGTGCATTGGCTGCCAACTTTCCTACATTACAATAGTGACTTCTTCAGAAGTGCTTCATTGGTTGCAAAGCATCCTGGGACATCTTGTGGTCATGAAAGGTGTTGTATGGATTGCAAGTTTTAAAACTCTTTTTCCCCCCTCCTGATTACTGTCCTGTTGTAAAGTGCACATGTAACCGTGTCATGAGGGCAGAGCCAGGAGATTGCCTGTTGTCATTCCAGATGATAAAGTAACTTCCCAACACTTGCATTCTGTTTGCAGTTACTGGCTGCCGCTTATATATATCCAAGGAGCAATTTTCAATTGTTACTCCTTTTTACAGAGGGGTGGTATGTTTCAGAATCCTACAGTGCTGAAGGAGGCCATTTGGTCCATCAAGTCTGCACCGACCATAATCCCACCCAGGCCCCATCCCCATAACCCCATGCATTTGCCCTCGCTAGTCCCCCTGAAACTAAGGGGCAATTTAGCATGATCAATCCACCTAAATTGCACGTCTTTGGACTGTGGGAGGAAACTGGAGGACCCAGAGGAAACCCTGCAGACATGGGGAGAATGTGCAAACTCCACACAGGCAGTGACCCAAGCTGGGAATCGATCCCAGGTCCTTGGTGCTGTGAGACAGCAGTAAACCTAAGCGGTATGGTGGCACAGTGGTTAGCACTGCTGCTTCAGAGCGTCAGGGGCCTGCGTTCAATTCCTGGCTTGGGTCACTATCTGTGCAGCATCTGCACATTCTCCCCGTGTCTGCGTGGGTTTCCTCCGGGTGCTTCGTTTTCGCCCTACAGTCTAAAAGATGTGCTGGTTAGGTTGATCGGCTATGTTGAATTTTCCCTCCGTGTACCTGAACAGGCGTCGGAGTGTGGTGACTACACATTTTCACATTAACTTCATTGCAGTGTTAATGCAAGTCTTGTAACACTTTTAAATAAATAAACTTCGGCCAAGAGAGAAGTTTAATTTGGTAAAGAAACACACAATATTGGAAAAATTCAGACCTGGCAACATCTGTGGAAAGAGAAACAGAATTAACTTTTTGAAGCTAGTCTGACTCTTTGGAACTAGAGGTAAAGATGTGATGGCTTTTATGCTGTTGAAAAAGGGGGTGGGGCAGGTAGAACAAACCAGAAAGTCGGGGTGGGCTGGAGAGCAGGAGAGATTAATTAGCAAAATGTCATGGAATACAACAAGGGGAGTGGTAAAGATGGGATTAAGGACTAAAGCGGGTATTATCAGCATTGTCTGAAAGCAAAATAGTAGAATTGTTAACCTACTGTTTGGTAAATTGGTTTTGGCCCAACTGCATCACAATGGTTTAAAGGAAAATGACTGAGTGTGAAGATTGCAAGCTTGACTCAAAACTGTGTTAAATCTGCGCACTGTGAGCAGCCACTCGGCTATGGTGATGCCTTGCTCTGTCTGGTTGAAATCATCTGCATGAAGCCAAGTCACCAGCTACAGGAACAAGATTAGGCCATTAAGCTCCTCAAGCCTGTACCACTGCTCTGTCAGATCATGGCTGATTTTTTTCATAGTAACACCATTTATATTTTTGCTCTAATTGTTCCTTACCCTTACCTGTAGTTTTGGTAAAAATCATAAATTACTGTTATTGTAATCCATTTTGTTGTTTTAATACTTTGGTTTTCTGGTCTCTTCAGCATTTTAGCCTCTTTCATTGTTGGACTCTTCAGACTGTATGAAGAACTGTACTTCACCTACCTCGAGATTAATCCATTAGGTAAAAACAATTTGTCCATTATTCTCGTGCAGCCGGGTGGCTTAAACCAGATTGACTGAAATAAGTGCATATCTGCAAATGCTCCATTGCTTCATAGAATCACAGGATCAGAATTTCAGAATCAGAGTGCAGAAGAGGCCCTTCGGGCCATCGAATCTGTACTGACACGTGGGAACCACCGAATCCACCTAACCTAATCCCATTCACCAGCACTTGGCTCATAGCCTTGAATGTAATAATGTGCCAAATGCTGCCCCGCATCCCCTTAAATTTCCTGCTACTCATCTTGAATTTTTGTCGTCTTGTGACTGACCCTTCAACTAAGAGGAACAACTGCTCCCAATCCACTCTGCCCATGCCCCTCATAATCTTGTACACTAGATTTGTTTAAGAAATGCAGGGAGTTGGTCCCACACATTTATGATCTGAGTTTTTATAGTGCAGTAGGACCCAGCAAAGCTGCAGGGATCAACTGCCAATGATTGTAAATATGGAATTGTGACGCATGGAGCTTTGTTTCTGAAAATGAGATCAGAAATCCTGTTGTACTGCAGGTTAGCATTTCAGAACATTGCAGTTTTGATGAAGGATCCCCAACTAACCTTTAGTTTCCTTTCAGGTGTTGGTTGACCGTGCTGCTATGACTTTTCTTATAGTTTCACAAAAGGCAAAGTGCCCTTCATTTTTGCAGATTAGCAGAGCTCATATTGACTTAAAACCCTGATGTCCTCTTCAGTATTGGATAGGAATGTGATTTGGTCTCTGCCCAAAAGCATTCGTGGCGTGAACTTGGGAGAACTTGTAACGTGTCACTCGTGTCAAAGCCACCAATCTCGAGTTTCACAGAGGGGAAATAAACAAAATTGTGCAATGCAAATTCTAAAAAGTATCGGTAAAATCTTAAAACTAAAGTTAGAATGAATTTATTTTTTCATGCATTGTAAACCTGTCGTCCAAGTTTTGTCCTGTCTCCTGTTATCCCTTGTTAATGAGTCTTGTCTACTTCAGGATGCCTTTTATGTTGTTGCAAGTTTTACTTTTAATTCCTTCCTCATCTATCTGAAATCCAGCAGTCTTTAGATGAAAGATGAGCAGTGAGAAGAAACAGGGCAGCAAAAATAATGAAAAGATCTCTAAACCAGACTTGCATATAAGAGTTTCTACAGTAGCACTGCTGTTGAAGCCTAAGAGAAATATGATGGCCTGCAGTGTTTCCTTGCAATTATTCATTGGAATATCTTCTACTTCCTCTTAATCCACTGCAGTTGTGACCGATGCTGGTGTATTTGTCCTTGATATGGCAGCAAAGATAGATGCCACTGCTGACTACATCTGTAAGGGTAAATGGGGAGATGTGGATTTCCCGCCACCATTTGGGAGAGAAGCTTACCCTGAGGTAAGTACTGATGTATGTGGGGGGCACGTGATTTTCAAATTGAGATGTGGGCATCACTGTGCATTTATCTCTCGAGTTTGTTCCAGCAAAGTAGTGGCGAAGTTGCCTTGTGCAGATGGGTTGTTGGCTTTTTTATATGAAGGTCCTCAGGCAATTTTCATCGATCCTGTTAATGTTTATATAAATATAATTACCAATTTTCCTGTTTTGTTAGCAAGTCTACCAGGGCCTCATAACCACATCCTTTCTGCTTCATGATAAAGGCCAACTGATGAGAGGGTACTTGTTATCTGACTTTGCAACCAGCTGTTGCTCAAGATCTGCTATCTGACCGTATAGGTTGAGGTGGTGCATGTTGGCTTTTGCTAATTTTGAGGCATTTATCCAAATAATCTCATTTTGGTTAGGCTGCTTCTGAGAGATGCTGAATATCTGATATTTATTAACTTAGCACCACATCTGTTAGTTCCCCTTTGCAAGCGAGCATATTTGGCATAAAATAGATTAAAAGTATAATGACCTGAAGTATCCTATTCATTCAACAGAATCCTGTCAAAATGTGGTCCATGGTTGGCAGGAATTGGAGGCTTTGTCTTGGGGGCCCCCTTTTGTTCGTTTTCAAAGCAAAATATTCCAAGTTTCCCTGATCCTCTGGATCGAGGAGCCAGACTTGTGACTCTTTGCCCTGCTTTCAAAGCTTGTTGTTGCCCTTGTATTGGGATAATGAGGCAAACATTGGAAAGATGACTGCACAATTTGACTGTGGTCATCTAATCTGTGTTTGATCTTTCCGTCTCTTGGTTACATTTTATTTGTCACGTGGAGCCATATTGTGAAATGACTTGAGAGCTAACAACAATAATGGAGCACGTTTACTGAACTTTGTCATCTCACCGAATGTTTAAGTTAAATTTATTTGCCCAGCAGATTGCTAATGTGACAGAGCAATGCATGTGGGACCTCGAACAATCGGACAAACCAATAAGGTTGCAGAATTTATAAATCAAACGGGAGGACTAAGGAGGGTGATTTCAGGGAGGGAAAGAGATTGAATCGGAGTGTAAAAATTGAGAGAATTTATATTTTTTAAAATCTTAATTCACAATCTGAAGGGATGAAGGGGATAGATAGGGTGAACGGTGGGAAGCTTTTTCCCTGATCAGAAGTGGCGTTCACGAGGAGTCACGGGCTCAAGGTGAGAGGGGCGAAGTATAACTCAGATATTAGAGGGATGTTTTTTTACAGAGGGCGGTGGGGGCCTGGAATGCGCTGCGAAGTAGGGTGGTGGAGGCAGGCACGCTGACATCGTTTAAGACTTACCTGGATAGTCACATGAGCAGCCTGGGAATGGAGGGATACAAACGATTGGTCTAGTTGGACCAAGGAGCGGCACAGGCTTGGAGGGCCGAAGGGCCTGTTTCCTGTGCTGTACTGTTCTTTGAAGCTCTCCAATTCTTTGATTTTGCTTTTCTGGATCTGAGATCGATTTGGCAGTCATTAACAATTATGCTGAAAGATATTTGCACTGTTAATTGTACTTGATTATGTTGCATTTATCTTCAGGTTGTGGTTCTGCTGCTGAGTGAATGTTGTACTGAGTTGGGACACTAAATGTAAGTACCTTTGACAAACTGAGGATTGGCAGTGACTGTTCTGTGTTTTGATGCCTTTACTGTTACAGGAAGCTTATATTGCTGACCTTGATGCGAAGAGTGGAGCCAGTCTGAAGCTTACTATCCTCAATCCCAAGGGCAGGATCTGGACGATGGTGGCTGGAGGAGGTGCCTCTGTTGTGTACAGGTATCGCTTACTCTTCACTAACTAAATCCAGATGCCTCAGCTTTAAAACACAAAATGTTATTGGGCGGCACAGTGGTTAGTACTGCTGGCTCATATCGCCAAGGACCCAGGTTCAATTCTTAGCTTGGATCGTTGTCTGTGCGGAGTCTGCACATTCTCTCCGTGTCTGCGTGGGTTTCCTCCGGATGCCCCGGTTTCCTCCCACAGTCCAAAAAATGTGCTGGTTAGGTGCATTGGCCGTGCTAAATTCTCCCTCAGTGTACCCGAACAGGCGCCAGAGTGTGGCGACTAGGGGATTTTCACAGAAACCTCATTGCAATGTTAATGTAAACCTACTTGTGACACAAATAAATGTTAAAGTTAAGACTTCACTCCACCCTCCTAAGCATTGGTGCACTTGGTTTCCTGTCACAAGTAAATTTGGGTTGAAATTCAGCTCCCATTTTCTATCAGTAGACCAGTCAAGAAAGCAAGGACGGGTTTAGGGAATTTTCTTCTGGTGTTCTGCTTTTATTTGAATATTTTGTTTTTTAGTCAAAATGAATGTATGGCTGTGAATAGTGGAAGTGTTCTGAACAAATTTTTGAATATTTTTTGATCCAAGTGATTCTATTTTCAAGACATGATATGCTCCACAATTTTGTAGAAGATTAATGGTGGATTTGGGAGGGGGAGGAGGAGGGGGAAGATGAGTGCTGTTTTCCTCCTTGAACTTTTGACAACTAACTACAAGAATAGAACATGTTCTTTTTATTGCAGTCAGTTTTGGTTCGGCTACTAGAACAAAATAGTCATGGTAAATGGTTAGCAGATCAGGCAGCATCTTGGAGAGCATCTTCCCACAGATGCTGCCTGACCCTGGTTTTTCCAGCATGTTTTGTTTTTACTGGAAATCTGAAAGATTTGGCTGTTGTATTGATTTGGCTATTAACTGTTTTCCTTGCTGTTTGATCACAGTGACACAATTTGTGACCTTGGAGGAGTGAATGAGTTGGCAAATTATGGCGAGTACTCAGGCGCCCCCAGTGAACAGCAGACGTATGACTATGCTAAGACCATTTTGTCTCTCATGACCAGAGAGCAACATCCAGAAGGTGAGAACAAAAGGGACTGGAATCATCTTGTTATTGAGTAAGTTCAAAATACAGCATTTAAGGGGAGCACAGTTCTGCAACTAATTATAATATTGTGGCACTTTTTCACTCTCTGCATTGTACATGCTGAATCTCTAGTGGCTCCTTTATTATCCAGTACCTTGGACTTTCCCCTCAATGCTATGTACATGCTGTTCTTCAGAAATATGGTGAAGCATAATTGGTTTCCAATGAGTGCTGATAGCAGTCAGCTCTTCATCTTCTGTATTAATTCTCAGGACATTGTTAGCCTCATCCATCGTGTTTCAACTTTAAGTGAGATCATAGAGTCCCTACAGTGCGGAAGGAGGCCATTCGGTCCATCGAGTCAATACCAACCACAATCCCACCCAAGCCCTATTCCCCATAACCCCATGCATTTACCCCCGCAAGTCACCCTCGCACTAAGGGGCAATTTAGCATGGCCAATCCACCTAACCCGCACATCTTTGGACTGAGAGGAAACCCACACAGACATGGGGTGTATGTGCAAACTCCACACAGATAGTGGCCCAAGCTGGGAATCGAACCCGGGTCCCTGGTGCTGTAAGGCAGCAATGCCAATCACTGCCACCAAAAAGAACTTTGATGTCTCCACCATTGGCTTACTGTTCTCTCTGTCTCTGTGATAGTTATGAGGTTTTTTTAGCCAACTCCTTTATCTTGTCTGAGTAAATATGTTCAATTTTATTCAGGGAAAATCCTTATTATTGGAGGCAGCATCGCTAACTTCACGAACGTAGCAGCAACATTTAAGGTAATGAATCATTCCTCTCGCTCCATCTGCCAGTCTATAATAATACACAATTTTCTCTTTCTGGGCTTTTCAGATTAATCAGTGGGTTGATTGAGTGGATGAAGCTTGGTAAGTGTAGGACCAGAGTGCATGAAGCAGTCACTGGTGAAGGGGTTCAGGAAGTTTGTGGGGGACATTAGTGGAGAAAGAGAATAGTAAACTATAAATCAGGTCCAACAGCAAAGTTATGCTGGCTGGTGAGATTGGGGAGTGGGGATTTAGCAGGGTAAAGGACACTTGGTGGAGATCGGGATGCTGCTGGAGAGAAAAAGAAAGTGGAAATTAAGGGGAGCCAAGTGTCAAAGATATCCTGGCCGGAGGGATTGAGGAAAAAGTGTGGCATGTGGTAACGTTATGGGAAAATTGGAATGGAAGGTGGGTGCAATGGGGGATGGAGAAGAGGGATAGAAACAGGAGTGGGGAGAGGATGGCAGGGGATTGAAGGGGAGGGTGGAATGACGTAGGAACAGAAGTAGGCCATTTGGCCTGTCAAGCCTACTGTGCCATTCAGTTAGACCATGGCTGACCATCTATCCCAATGCCAGTTTCCTGTGCTACCCATATGTCCCTGATGTCATTATCCAAAAATCAATTGATTTCTGTCATGAAAATGCTCAGCATGAGAGTTTCCACAGCCCCCTGAGGTGGAGAATTCCAAAGATTCACAACCCTCAGTGAAGAAATTCTTCTGCAGCTGGTTCTGCGCTCTCGGCTAGGGGAAACTTTCTGTCGACATGTACCCCCTCATACCCTGTAAAAATTTCATAAGTTTCAATGAGCTCACCTCGGATTCTTCAAATCTCCATAGAATCCAGGCTCAATCTCTCCTTGTATGACAATCCTGCCATCCCAGGGAATAGCTTGGTGGCTTCTATTGCACTCCTCCTATAACAAGTATATCCTTTTTTAAATGAGGAGACCAAAACTGTACATGATACGCCAGCCCTTGCAGTGGTGGCATGGGAGGGACAGACTGCCAGAATTGCAGTGGGACTGACCCAGGAAGGTACTCCATTACTCCATGTTAAGGACTGAGGCTGCGACCCTGTTCTACTTTGAGAGTCGGTGTTTAGTTCGGGCATTTTCGATTGATTGAATTTTAAGAGGATACTTTATGGGGAGACGGTGGCGAGTGGTATGGTCACTGTGTGGAATTCGCTTTCGGAAGTCGGATCAAAAACTGATGAGACAGGTTTCTCCGCAAACCACCTTTACTGCATCGGAGGAGAGATCGCTAGACCAGGCGCATCAAGCATGGGTTCGTGAGTCTCTGTCTGGCTTACAAAACAGTTTCAGTTATACACGATGGAGATACATCCACATAATTCTGTTAGCCAATAAGGGCATAGCTGTATTGTTACATTTTTGATTAGATTACTTTCAGGAACAAAAGGCCAATCGATAAGGCCCTGCCCTCCGAAGCCAGAACCACAATTACCTATTAGCAGTTTCTTTAACGAGATCATTAGTTTCGGTGAGCCTTGTCGCCCTCACCTCAGGCCCTTTCCGTAACCAGTTTATCCCTCAACTGATTCCTAGTTACGCAGCCCAATTTTAACCCTTTCCTCTTCTCAATCTACCTTATACACATTCTCAACTGGACTGAAAATCCAGAGACCCATGCCGACACTATAGTTAAGAAAGCCCACCAACGCCTCTACTTTCTCAGAAGACTAAGGAAATTTGGCATGTCAGCTACGACTCTCCAACTTTTACAGATGCATCATGGAAAGCATTCTTTCTCGTTGTATCACAGCTTGGTATGGCTCCTGCTCTGTCCAAGACCGCAAGAAACTACAAAAGGTCGTGAATGTAGCCCAATCCATCACGCAAACCAGCCTCCCATCCATTGACACTGTCTACACTTCCCTCAGCAAAGCAGCCAGCATAATTAAGGACCCCACACACTCGGACATTCTCTCTTCCACTTTCTTCCATCGGGAAAAAGATACAAAAGTCTGAGGTCGCGTACCAACCGACTTAAAAACAGCTTCTTTCCTGCTGCCGTCAGACTTTTGAATGGACCTACCTTGCATTAACTTGATCGTTCTTTGCACCCTAGCTATGACTAACACTACATTCTGCACTCCCTTGTTTCCTTCTCTATGAACAGTATGCTTTGTACAGCGTGCAAGAAACAATACTTTTCACTGTATACTAATGCACGTGACAATAAATCAAATCAAAGGGTAATTCTGGGAACTTGGCAGATGGTGAAATTTGAATTGAATAAAAATCTGGAATTAAAAGTCTAATGACGACCATGAAACCATTGTCGATTTGTCATAAAAACCCACCTGGTTCACTAATGTCCCTTGGGGAAAGCAATCTGCTGTCTTTACCTGGTCTGGCCTACATGTGACTTCAGAACCATAGCAATGTGGTTGACTCTTAAATGCCCTCTGAAATGGCCTAACACACTCCAGGGGCAATTAGGGATAGGCAATAAATGCTGGCCCAGCCAGAGATATCCAAATCCCATGCATGAATATGTGAAGAATTTCAGCTAAGTTGCTGCTTTTGGAAAAGGAAGGGTTGCATCAAAGGGATAGCATGGGAAAAATGGAATGGGATTGACTGTATGCAATGGATAAGGATGGCAAGGGATGGGGATGACATGAGAATGTGGGGGCAATGGGGAGAATTAAATAGCATGGGATGGGGTTAGCCTGGGAGAGTTGGACGAGATGACATTTGCTAGGTGTACCAATTTGACTGCAAATTTCTTGCAGGGAGAATGTTTGGGATAGCATAGGAGGAAGGACATGTAAATGGAGCAGTGGCATGGGAATAATGGAGGTGGCATAGGAGGGGAAGATGTGGTGGTTGAATCAGTTAAGCATACGTGACTTTGTTCATCTCAAAAGAGTCTCAACCCCTGATTTGATTTATTATTGTCACACTTATTGGTATACAGTGAAAAGTATTTTTAAAAACTCTCTGGTAATTGTGATTCATTCTCAAGTAAACATTTTCCAATCGCTGTCGCTGCGAGCAGGGTTTGAACCTGCGCATTCAAATTCAACTGTTTTAGATATTTGCTCCCATTACTCTACACTAACCATTCATGCTGGGACTAATGGAACTGACTTATTTTATATCTTTGTAAAATATCAAGTCTGGTAGATTTGAAATGAGAACAAAGGTTCCAGTGCCCGCAGTATTTTGCTTATTCTAGTCATTTCCACAGCTGTCAATTCGGCTCTCTGTTGTAACTATTAATTACTGGGCTGATGTCCTTTTGCCTCTTGGCATTCCTCCTGCCTTTTTCTGGGTTACAACCCTTTTAAGCTAACTCCAAACAGCCAGAATGAAAATAAATTTCAAAGGCAGTAATTAAACTGATGGATTTTTAAAAAGATGCATGGGTGACTTGTTTGAGAAAAGAGGAAGCATTTTCAACCTGAAGGGCACCTTCTGAAACATTACTAAGGATTTCCATGTCTGTGCTGCACTATTATATCACTTTAAGCAGGTCTATAATTGTCCTTTGAGTCACCTAACTGGCTTCCTGCTGGTGAAGCTGGTTGACGTTCCCAAGTGGTCCATACCTGACTGACCAACATGCTTCTGAATAAAAATTGTCACTGAAAAGTCTGGCCTGACAAGAGGCAAAATTATATGGCAGTAATTCCCTTGTGCTTGGGAAAACAGCTAAATATTCTTGACTTGGAGAAATTATCCCTCTATGGTTCTTCAATGATTCTATGAATTAAAAGCCAAACAGTCTTTCCCCTAGAAATTTCTTTGATTAAATGGGTATTTTACTAAAGATGAAATGTCCTGTTAACCGTTTATTTTCTTTCATAGGGCATAGTACGTGCAATCAAGGACTACCAAACTCCGCTGCAGAACCATAACGTCTCTATTTTTGTCAGAAGAGGTGGACCCAATTACCAAGAAGGCCTCCGTGTGATGGGGGAAGTTGGTACGGTTTGATTTTTTTAAACCAGAAATCCAAGCAACATATCCAATGTAAAATGAAAAATTGTGTTGCGTATTAAAACTTTTAAAATTCATTCATGGGCTGTGGCATCATTGGATAGGCCAGCATTTATTGCCCATCCCCAGTTCTTGAGAAGGTGGACCAACATGCTTCTGAATAAATCCATGTGGCTGGCATAGGTACATCCACAGTGCTGTTAGGGAGGCGTGTTCTAGGATTTTGACCCAGCGATTGTGAAGGAACGGTGGGTGCTATGTTTCCAAGTCAGGATGGTGAATAGCTTGGAGGCAACTTCCAGCTGGTGGTGTCTGCTGTGCTTGTCCTTCAAGATGATAGTGGTCGTGAATTTGAAAGATGTTGTATAAGGAACATTTATGTACTGCAATGCATCTTGTTTATAATACACACTGCTGCCATTTGTGTTGGTAGAGGAGGCAGTGAATGTTTGTGAATGGGGTGCTAATCAAATGGGCTGCTTCCACCTGAATGGTGTTGAGCTTCTTGAGTGTTATTGGAGCTTCACTTGTCTGGGCAAGTGGAGAATATTCCATTACACTCCTGACTTGGGCCTTGTCATTGGTGGATAGACTTTTGGGGCTCACTGCAGGATTCCTAGACTTTGATATACTCTTTTTATATGTTCTTGGGATGTGGGCTTCATTCGCTGGGCCAACATTTGTTGCCCATCTCTAATTTCCCCTTGAACTGAGTGGTTTGCTCAGCTATTTCAGAGGGCATTTAAGAGTCAACCATATTACTGTGGATTTGGAATCACGTAAGCCAGGATAGGTAAGGATGGCACATTTCCTTAAAGGACATTAGTGAACCAGATGGGTTTTTATGTCAATTAAGAATGGTTTCAGGGTCGTCGTTAGACTTTAATTCCAGATTTTTATTGCATTCAAATTTCAACATCACCCATGGTGGGATCTAGAGCGTTACCCTGGGTCTCTGGATTACAAGTCCAGTGACAATATCGCTCCGCCATTGCCTCCCAGTTTGGAAGGTGAGAGAAAGCATATTGGATTTCTTCACACTTGTTTCTCTGACTTTCCTAAAATTGGGTGTTTTCCCATCAACTTGATTTCTATCTGTACCCCATCTCACTAGCACAATAGAAAGGTTTGTTTTCATATGTACCACAGTTATCCAGTTCCATCTGTTCTAATCCTCATTACTTAACTTCTCCACAGGGAAGACAACTGGAATTCCAATTTATGTTTTTGGAACAGAAACGCACATGACTGCAATTGTCGGAATGGCACTTGGTCACCGGACCATTCCTGACCAGCCACCAATGGCTGCCCACACTGCCAATTTCCTATTAAATGCAAGTGGCAGTCCCTCGGTAAGTGTGGGAGCTTAAAACCAGGAGTGATCTAGTTGATTGAGAATTTGATTGGGGTAGAAAGAGGAAGTGGCAGGGAAGTCCTGAACAAAGGGGTGTGATTATAAAATTAGTATAATGGTATCAGGCTAGCTGAAAACTGGGGATTAACAGATTGGGCATAGTTATGCAGGGTCATGGAAGCAAGATGGGTGAAAAGAGTTGATGCGTTTCTGCTGTTCATAGAATGGCAGGGTAGTTTGTTTGCTGTTGCTTACCGTCCCCGTCCCCCCTGAGGAAGAAGCTAAAAGAAATGCAATGTTGTGTTCGGTATCTGGGGGAAAGAGTGCAGCATGTGTAAGTATTTAAGGGGGGTGCGATTTGCATCTTGTCTGGTCCTCTGCACTGCAGTGAATGATGAACAGTTTGCTGATGACTGCTGCATCACAAATCAAGCTGTAGATTAACTTAGTTTTTAATTTCCTTCTAGACCCCAGCCCCTAGCAGAACTGCTTCTTTCTCTGATTCAAAATGTGAGGATACCAGCAGAACATCGATGAGTCTGAAACACAGCATTCCACATGGTAATTCTGCACATGCACCCATAAAGGGCAGGCTGTAGCTAAAGCCTTGGCTTGTACATGTATATCTTACACTGGAGATAAGCCTTTGTTAAAGGGGAAATGCCAGACTCCAAATTATTGCATTTGATGAATGAATTGCTCCTATAGCTAGTTCCATTTAATTTTATTTACGAATTCTGTTGACTTGCTGCAGGCAGCATTTGTCCTGAGCACAGATTTTCTGCAGCCTTTTATCAATAGCTTACCATCGTTAATGCAAGAATGCTTCCTTCAATCTCCTGTCTCCTTGCCTTTCACCGAGCAATGTCATTTACATAAGAGAAATTAATTCACTTTGCCAAACCCCTCTGTTCTATCTGCTGGTGACAACCTGATATTCATCACATGCCCCATCAACTTTCTGACTCACCCCCACTCTGGCCCTGCTGTTTTTCACCTTCCACGCTTTCAGAAGCTGAACATAAGATCAAGGAACAGCACTGTCTTTTTATGCAAAGCTCGTTGGCCTTATTGCTTATTTTGTTGCTTGAATATATTTTCTTTCTCGGATGTTTCCAAGGGGAAGGAGCAAGTTTGTGCTCGTTTGGGGGACCCTCAGTTTGAACACCCAAGATAGTCAGTACACTTAGTGTCCGCTCGCCTTTTCCTTTCAGGCTCCTTGGTCACAACAACCAGTTGAGGTTAGCAAAATCATGCTTCTCATTCGACCTACCTCATTCGGCGTGGTGGCACAGTGGCTAGCACTGCTACCTCACAGCGCCAGGGACCCTGGTTCAATTCCCGGCTTGGGTCACTGTGCAGAATTTGCATGTTCTCCCCATGTCTGCGTGGGTTTCTTCCGGGTGCTCCAGTTTGATCCCACAGTCGGAAGGACATGCTGGTTAGGGTGCATTGGCCATGCTAAATTCTCCCTCCATGTACCCGAACAGGCGTCGCAGTGTGGCGACTAGGGCATTTTCACAGTATCTTCATTGCAGTGTTAATGGAATCCTTGTGACTAATAAATAAACTTTAACTTTCATTTCCCCACTTTCTGAAGCTATTTGCATCTTCTGTCCATCGTATGTCTTTTCTCTGATTTTGTGCTTCCTATTGTCTCATGCTGATCTCTTCTGCCATTTGATCATTTTTTTGTTTTCTATTTAAACACTTTACACATTCAGTTTTTCCTGCCTTTTTTCCTTTTTTCCCTTTGTTCTTTAACGCTGTTCGTTGATATCTTCCAGTTTTGACAAAGGAACCATGCCCCAAAATATCCAATCGCTACGTTTGCTGATTTTTAAAATTTCAGCTTTGATGCATTTTTTAAAACTTTATTCACCAATGTTTCACTGTCAGAAGATCATTGGGCTTCAAAGTGAGATAATGTGTGGAAAGTATCTGCAAACCCTTGTACACTTCAGATTTAAAATATCAAATTTATACCGGAA
Source organism: Mustelus asterias (assembly GCF_964213995.1). Lineage (NCBI taxonomy): Eukaryota > Metazoa > Chordata > Chondrichthyes > Carcharhiniformes > Triakidae > Mustelus > Mustelus asterias. Next base: position 108,803,639 of record NC_135811.1, read on the forward strand.
TTGTTGAGCTAAATATGGAAAGAGCACTGATGTTATACAGAAGTAGTTTGAAGCCTGAGGCTTTTTGAAAGCGATTCACTGAACTGGCATCATTGTACATTTGACAATTTATTATTTCCATAAAATTCTGCTTTCGTGCATAACCTGTGTGGCAAGCTATGAATTGAAATACTAAAATGAAAGCAAATAGAATTTATTTGTTGTTGCTGGTTCTATACAAGTAAGGTAAACAATCTGAATTGCTCTATTCCTCTTGGGGGATGGGCAATATTTGAGCTACTTTTAAGCAAGTGGATGAAGTCTGCTTCACTCGTTGCGGCCGAGGAATTGCTGAAGGATGGATAAAGCCAAACATGCAGTTTAGGTCCATTCCCGAGACCATTGTCAAACGCAGATGCCGCCTATCAACCTTGTTCACCATGGTGCACTGAAATATTTTTCTTATGTTTGCCTGACTTCATTCACCCTCTGTCATTGGGTATGGAGATGAATTCAGTTGCTTCAGTGGCTCACATGTTTCTGTTGCAACTCAAGCCTGGGGGACTTCCAGCAGCAGCTCAGTGTCGCCAGCTTGCATTTTATTTATACGTGAAGTATTTTTTAAATAGTGGAATATTTTTGCTGTGACTTTAGTTACATGTAGACTCAGAGACCAACTTGGAAAATAGGAAGTTGGTCTTCTACATGTAGAAATGTCATTCAAATGGCACAGTTTGATGTCCATCTCAAAATCCAGATTATATGTAATCTTGAATAAATTTTGATTGCACGGTTGTGATTTGTGTGATCGTGGTACCACTTTGATTTTTATTCCCTCATGCATTCTTTCCATAGCCTGCCGTGCTATTTGGTTGATAGGATCCTGGCTGATCTGATTGTGGCCTCAGCTCTATTTTCCTGTCTACCCCCCATAACCCTTGGTTCCCTTGTTGATCAAAAATTTATCCACCTTGGCCTTAAAAATATTCAACAGCACTGCTCTCTAGGGAAATGCATTCCAGACTAATGATCCTCAGAGGAAAGCTCACCTCATTTCCATCTAAATGGGAGACCCCTTATTTTTACACTCTGTCCCCTAGTTTGATTCTCTCCTATAAGGGAAACATCCTCTTGGCATCCAACCTGTCAAATCCCCTCATGATCTTGTATGTTTCAATTAGATCATCTCTCATTCTCCTTATCTTCAAAGGATACAGGCCTAACCTGTCCAATCTTTCATCATAAGATAACCCCTTCAATCCAGGAATTAGTCGAGTGAACCTTCTCTGAACTGCTAATGCAATTATAGTAAGGATACCAAAACTGCACTCAGTACCCCAGATGTGGTCTCACTGTAGCAAAACTTCCCAACTTTGCTCTTTCTCCTTGCAATAAATGCCAACATTCCATTTATCTTCCTCATCATTTGCTATACTGCATACTATTTGTAATTCATAAATCAGGACACCCAGGCCCCCCTCTTCCTCAGAACTCTATAGTCCCTCTAATTGGATAATATGCTTTCCTATTTTTCCTGTATTTTACTCCACCTACCAAATTTTTGCCCACTCACTTATCTATAATCTATTTATACTCCTTTGTAGACTCCTTAGTCCCTCTTCAGAACCTACTTTCCTACCTATCTTTCGTCATCAGCAAATGTAGCAGCCATAGATTTGGTCCCTTCATCCAAGTCATTCATATAAATTGAAAATAGTTGAGGCTCCAACACTGATTCCTGTGCCACTTTGTTAGTAACAGCTTGGCAAACTGAAATGACCCATTTATCCCTACGCTCTGCTTCCTGCTAGCTAACCAGTCCTCTATCCATGCTAATACGTTATTTCCTACACTGGGAGATTTTATTTTGCCTAGTAACCTTCAATGTGGCATCTTATCAAATGTCTTTCGGAAATTCAATTATACCACATCTACGGGTTCCCCTTTATCCACGTTGCTCGTTACTTCCTCAAGAACAAAGAAAATTACAGCACAGGAACAGGCCCTTCGGCCCTCCAAGCCTGCACTGACCATGCTGCCCGACTGAACTAAAACCCCCTACCCTTCCGGGGACCATATCCCTCTATTCCCATCCTATTCCTGTATTTGTCAAGATGTCCCTTAAAAGTCGCGATCGTATCTGCTTCCACTACCTCCCCCGGCAGCGAGTTCTAAGCACCCACCACCCTCTGTAAAAAAAAAAAAACAACTTGCCTCGTACATCTCCTTTAAACCTTACCCCTCGCACCTTAAACCTGTGGCCCCTAGTAATTGACTCTTCCACCCTGGGGAAAAAGCTTCTGACTATCCATTCTGTCCATGCCCCCTCATAATCTTGTCGACTTCTGTCAGGTCGCCTCTCAATCTCCATCGTTCCAGTGAGAGCAAGCCAAGTTTCTCCAACCTTTCCTCATAGCTAATGCCCTCCATACCAGGCAACATCCTGGTAAATCTTTTCTGTACCCTCTCCAGAGCCTCCACATCCTTCTGGTAGTGTGGTGACCAGAATTGAACACTATATTCCAGGTGCGGCCTAACTAAGGTTCTATAAAGCTGTAACATGACTTGCCAATTTTTAAACTCAATGGCTCGGCCAATGAAGGCAAGGATGCCGTATGCCTTCTTGACTACCTTCTCCACCTACATTGCCACTTTCGGTGACCTGTGTACCTGTACACCCAGATCCCTCTGCCTATCAATACTCTTAAGGGTCCTGCCATTTATTGTATATTTTCTATCTTTGTTAAACCTTCCAAAATGCATTACCTCACAAGAACGCCAATAAATGAGTCAAACGCTGATCTTTTTAACAAAACAAATCATGTTGACCTTTCCTAATTGCCTTGCGATTTTCTAAGTGCCCTGCTATAAGATCCTCAGGGAAAATGCTAGAATCTATCACTATGATGGGTGTTAGGCTAACAGGCCTGTAGTTTCCTGCATTAGTTGCCTCCATATTTGAATAGAAGAGTTATCTTCTCTGTTTTCCAATCTAATGGAGCCTTTCCAAAATCTAGAACTCTGGAAAATTACAACTGATGCCCCTATTATCTTAGCAGCCACTGGCTATCAGGCCCTGGAGATTTGTCAGCCTTTAGCTTCAATAGTCTACTCAGCACCCTTTCTACAGTGATAGTGATTGTTTTAAGTTCCTCCCTCCCTTTTACCTCTTGGTTCACAAGAATTTCTGTGGTTTTACTTTCTACAGTGAAAACAGATGCAAAATACCTGTTCAACGCTTCTGTCATTTCCTTGTTTCCCATTATTCATTCCCCAGACACACTCTAGATGACCAGTGTTCACTCCAGTTTCTCTCTTCCTTTTTAAATAATTGTAGAAACTTTCTACTTTTTATACTTCTAGCTAGCTTTCTCTCATATTCTCCTTTTTTAGTCATTATTTGCTGGTCTTTAAATTCTGTCCAATCTTTTGACTTGCCACTGATTGTCACAAAATTGTATATGCTTTCTCTTTCAGTTTCATGCCATCTTTAACTTGGCCATGGATGGCATGTCCTTTCCTAACTGTCTGTCTTTCTCACTAAAATGTATCTTTTCAGAGTATTCTGAAATAAGTCCTTTAATGTCTGCCATTGCATCTCTGTTGCCCTGTCCCTTAACCTAATTTCCCAGTTCACTTTAGTTAGCTGTCATCATATGCTCATAATTTCCTTCATGCAAGTTTAAAACACTAGCCTTAGACCCACTCTTATACTGAATGCAACATTCAATCATGTTATGATCACTGATACCTAGAGGTTCCTTCCTAATCATTTGTTCTTGCATTCTATTTGTGATTCATTTACCAGGATGCCCAGATCTCCCTCTTTCTCAAAGCTCTACCCAGATAATCTGATTTTCTGGACAGGTTCAGAGGCTCTTTATGAGGTCAATTATCTTGTTGCATTGCACATTATTAGGTCTGGAATAGCCTGCTCTCTGGGTTGCAGATTCCACTATTTCCTGATATCACTCGAATGGCCTCGCTGTAATTTTACACGGTTAATTTCCACCCAAAATGTAGATGACAATGTTTTCTGTGTGGGCCATGCTTCACTTAGAGTTATTGACTTTCCAGGATGGCTAGTAATTGGATAATCCTTTCAACGAACCGGCAAGGCAAGATTGACTGGTCTCTTTTTGTGCTATTTAAGATTCTGAGACTTTTTTGCCCTGCTCCACCTCAGACCACAATTCTCCACTGATTTGGGAACAGAGAGAAAAGCTGATCAGATTATTAAACTGCCTTGTGTTGCTGTGGTGGAAGTGTTCTCGTTTCTTGGGCATATTAATAGCAGTTAGGGGGAAAATGGGTATGTGCCCTATTAAGGGAGTATCAGGTGAGTGATGTGTTTAAAAGTCCTACTACATGTGATGCATTTCTTTTGTTGGTAATCTCTCTTTGACAGAAGGAAAGGCAAGGCAAGAAAAGAAAAGAGGTAGGAGGGCTACGGTTGGATAAATGTATGTTCATGAAAGGTGTTTGGTTGCTATTTACTACGCTGCTTTCCAACAGAGAGCTGTACTGTTTCTGCTTCATTTGAATTCAGATCAAATTAACCGTGGGTAAATCCCTGGGGTGTTTATTTACCTGAGACACCTGGGAATCAAAGAGATCAAACCCTCTTGGACACATTTTCTTTCTTGCATTTAAACAGTTGGTATGGAGAAGACCTTTGAGTTTATAATATAATGAAGCATTAACACTCAGCTGGCTGTTTGTAGGGTGGTATCGCTGGAGCTATGTACAGCAAGATGACTGCAGCATGACTCCATATTTTGGCTCTAAGCTCTGCCCATTCGACAGGGCACAGCTGGGATCCAAAGTACTCGAACAGCTGTGTGCAAGCTTGCCCTTTCTGTGACAATGGCTGACTAATTCTCGACTGCTTTTTGTAGCCACACCTCCACAATGCTTCTGCAGCTGCAAGAATCCTGCGAGGTTTACACAAAGTGAGCTTGCTCAAAAGACCTTGTTTTCATAAAGCTCTGAAGAGCCTCGTCAGCACTGTGTATTAACGCTGGCCCATCTGGTATCTCTTTGGCTTATTGTTGCCAGTGAACAGTATTGCAAGCTGCTGTTCATTTCAACCCTGTTTAAAATTATGCTCCATATTATGAGACCTGATTTAACCTGTTAGTTTTTCGCTCCCTTCAGACCTTCATGGAGTGAGAGGGAGAAAGTATGACAAGGATGGAATGTCTGAACTTTTGTAAAGAGCTCAGATGACACTTCCTTTTCAGCCATCCCTGTGCTGTCTTGCAGGTGATTTGGACCATCAACCCTGCATCACTGCTCGCACTGGCACTATCTGTATCCACATGTTAATTTAAGCATTTATAGTAGAGTGCTCTTCACTCTATAGTTCTTCATTCCCTTCTACCTCCACATCTGTACTCCCTTTTCAGGAAAGTTGGTGAATGGCAGTCGAGAAATAGATAGATTTAAAAAATCAGATATCTGAAATAAAACACAATGGTAGAAATACACAAGATCTATCAGCGTCTGTTCAGAGGGCAGGTTAATGTTTTGTAAGCAAGACAACTATCAGCTTGGAAGATAAATGAGACCTAATAGACAACCGCTGTCTCCCTCCCCTCTACTTTCAACTTCAGTCACCTCTGTTTTGGAGAGATTTATGCAAGTATTTTTCAATTTCATTTTGGTTAGCTACATGCCCTCTTTGTTCTAATTTATTGTGCACTAAGAACAGCCCTTTCTAAATTTCCCAGGCTGATGAAATGTGAACAGGACAGCCAGCAAGTAAGGTATATAAACACTACAAGACTGAGTTTACTGGGTTCCAAGGGCCGAGGGCTGATCACCACCTGCTCTGTAACCAAATAAACCTGTTGGACTTTAACCTGGTGTTAAACTTCTTACAGGCTGAACTGAGGCAGGGAAGGGAGTGTATAGCGAAAGTGAGAGAGTCATGCGTGCCAAATCTGTCACGGGTATAGTCATGAGGGACTAGTGCAGTCTTTGTGTAGCAAAGCTTCACAACTTTTCCAAGCTTGTTTTACTGTCTGTTCTCTCTACTGACTGCCTGTCTGACGAGACTTGGCACTCTTGACTTTTGCTATATTTGTCCTCCCCAGTTTCCGTTCTTTTTGTTCAGACTTGCATAGCAGGGTGTGCCCTTGAAGCCCAGACATCACCGTTCCATTGCCGCTTACATATATACTATATCTTCCTTGCTGGTTTTCCTGTTTGCATTTCATCAGCTTGGCAGATTTGGGAATGACTGCTCTTGATGCTATTGCTAGAAAACCAGAACCACAAGATTTGATAGTATCAGCATTTGCAATGTATGGCAACTAATGAGAACACTTGGTTAAACATCTTATTTGGTCTCTTAAGGGTCTTGGTCAATGCGAAGTCAGGGTACCTGTTTAACGAGGCTCACTTACCTATTGTTTTTGCTTGTGGTAAAGGACAGCCATGAGAAATAATAAATGGGTCCTCTCTTTTGAACCTGATGCTGGGTTGCCTCATCCCAGCAACACTTTGCATATCCTGGCAGCAAAAAGGAACCCATTCCATTAGCACTGCTGTCAACCTGCCCTGGCCTGAAGTTCATTTAGGAGCATCATGATTGAAAGACAATGGCACATGAAGTGACAATTCAGACTCTGAATAATTGTACAGGAGTTATCTTCTGTGTGTGCACTTCAGTGCTGTCTTTAGTGCAGTGCTTTGAGTTACATCCTTCAGTGAACCAGGTAAATTGCATGGTGGCCAATCAGTAGCGCAAACACTGAGCTTTCTGCTGGGTATCCCTGCACCCTGGGCAAGAAATCCGTTTGATTTTATTTTTCCCCCGATCTCTCAAATTTAAATGTAATATCTTCAAGAAACCGCCTTTCATTTAACAAAGGGGAATTTCAAAGGATCCATTGAATTCTGTTCTTTGACCTCTCACCTAAGCTCCTACCTGTGGAGATCAGTTTTTTTTTAACAAAGATGCTTTTGAATTTTTAAAACTTTAACCTTTTATTTACCTTACTATTTCTTCTGACGGTAAAAATGTCCAATTTGCCACTGCCCGGCAGCAGAGATATTTTCTCTAGATCTTAAAAGCTAGCACTGGACTTGTCAGTGCTCGATGAAGCCTTGTGCAAACGGGGTGGCACCACGGAGCCATTCTGTCCTGAAAGCAATGGTGTAAAGGTAAAGTTACTTTAACCATGCTGTTTTGACTTGATTGAAAATGGGTCCAATTGATAATGCAGAACTTTAAAATGCACAACAAATCAACAGCAACATAACGTCCACACCCTCTCCTCTGCAAATTATTTCTAAAATGGCAGAAAATACATTAAATTTAGGGTTTCATATGCTCCTCCTGAAGACACCAGAATGAGTAAATTTTCTCTGGACTGTTAATGTGGTACATTCACTCAGCTTTTTCATGTAGACCTGAAGGCAGGAAGAGAGTGTGTGATAGCGGAAGCCTGTATGTATGTATTTCATAGCAATATATGTACCCTGCAAGGGTGTCCAAACTGCAACCTGTGAGTCATGAGCATCTTGTGAACTGCTGCAAACCAGCTCCAGTAACCCAGGCAACTACATTCTGCTTTTGTTTATAATTATTGCTTGCTGGTTTGTTCTGTTTTGAATTTTCTGGGCCTGGTGACTTGGAAAAGGCTGTTCACAGCACTGTTGCCTCTTTGGATAAATCCTAATTCAAAACACTAGCATCTACTTGGGCTAGGCAATAAATGCTAGACTTGCTAATGACAACATGTCTTCTGATTGAATATTAAAAAACTGAGATGCACGTAAGTTAATCGACCAAGGATTTAAAATTATAAAATAATCCAGAGGCTCCATGGTACAAACCCATATGACCCACAAACGTAAAAAGCTTGGACAGCCCTAGTTAAGTGATTGCAGGATGCTAAGGGTATCTTGTAAAATATTTGTCTCTTTCTTGTCTCTTTCCTCCACTCTCCTATCCCCTCATCCTTGTTCCAAACAAACTGCAAACTCTACCTAATCAGAAACAACAGGTTTGCTTTGCAAATATCTTACCAATCAAAAGCTCACTATTCACTGAAGTGATACCTTAACACAAGTCCTGTTTGATTCTACCCCCAGTATAGCTGTGGTGGGTGGAAGTGGCCAGATGTTCAGTTTAAAATGGGAATAAAATTCAACTCTCCGTTTTCAAAGAATGCAAATTGAGAGATTACATCCTAAATGTGACAAAATTGTAATTAAAATTTGTGTATTTTATTGAGCTGGGTAAAGGAGACGTACTTTAAGAAGGAAGTTGGAAGGGAAGGACAGGGCTTTGAAGAAGCTATTGTTTTGTTTTGAAGCATCGCCCGTGACAGCCAATTTGTTGCACATGTTATCTTGTAATCTTGAGCTTAGTCATCAGGTTTCTTGTTGAGGTAGAATTTTGATATCTCCTCCAGCCCCCTTTCTTGTTCAGTCCTCCTGTTTTGCCTTTTGTGTATCCATTTTTTTGCCCTCCAAGATCCATGATGGAAACTTGAGTAAGACATGTCACTTAACTTGTGCTGTTGGCTTTCAGGTAAAGCCACCACCCTCTTCAGCCGTCACACGAAGTCCATTATTTGGGGAATGCAGACGCGGGCTGTGCAAGGAATGCTGGACTTTGACTACGTCTGTTCCCGGGATGAACCATCTGTTGCTGCCATGGTTTACCCATTCACGTAAATATGTTTCTCCATCCCCTCTGCATTTCTCACATTCCAGGTTTGGTGCATGCTAGGTGTTGACATGTTGGATTGTGATGTGACATTACGATCTTGTAATCTTGCAAGACACTGAAGCCTCTCAAATCTAGAAACACTTGCTATCCAGAATTTATATTATGTATCTGCAACTCCAGGCCTGACCACTTGTGGCGCTGCAATAAAGTTGGTAGTGATAAATCTCCAGACTTGTTCCAGGCACTACTGTAAAGATATGTTTATTTGTGCTCAGAACAAAGGAGACCACTTTCTGCATGTTTGCAGATGCTGTATCAGAGCCTGTACTTCACGCACAGCAATTTTGCAGATACTTAGCTGCATCAAACACTCCAGCTCCAAGTTAACTTGGATAATCCCAGGGAGTTTTCTGTTGGAAGCGCATCCCAGTTTAAAGCTGCTTATGAACCAGTAATTGACATAACTGGAGTCAAGAGTTTCATTAGCTTTTAAAAGTGGTTTACTGACAGCCCCATGCCGCAAACCCCTGCCTCCTCTCTCCTCTCTGCTCATTATCTCACTTCTCCCTCTGAGTCATAGAAATCATAGAAACCCTACAGTGCAGAAGGAGGCCATTCAGCCCATCGAGTCTGCACCGACCACAATCCCACAAATTTACCCACTAATCCCTCTAACCTACCCATCTCAGGACTCTAAGGGACAATTTTTAACCTGGCCAATCAACCTAACCCGCACATCTTTGGACTTTGCTCTTGGCTCACTTCCAGAAAAGTCGAGGAGTGGAAAGGAGAAGTGTGGAGGGAGTGAGGAGTAGTGGGGTGAACGAGAAGAGTGCGGGTGGTTAGGTGGGTGGAAGCAAGAGGAATGGAGGAAAAACAATAGCTGAGGTTAGAGAAACAGTGTACACGCCAGCCACTGGGGGCAGCATGTACTTCCTAATTTTAATTTCGTTTTTGTTGGTGGCAGGAGTTAGTGTTCTAACGTTATTCTAAAATCCAGGAATCCTTGGCCAAGCATTCTGGATTAGAGAGGTTACAGTGTAAATGACATCCAGTGGAAGGGCAAGTCACCAATACCTCAGGAAGTCACAAATTTTCATTTTTGTTCTGATGTAGTCATTATATTTTTATTGCCATTCACCCAATCCACTGCAGATCCTATGAACAGACTTCGGCTGCCCACTGGCCACCCAATGTCTTCTGCCAATTTCAGGCAGGGGTCACCTTGAATGTGTAAATCTCTCTGGGCCTCACTCTGGGCTTGTTGCTCACTCTGCCCACTCGCACAGGAGGATCTCAGTCAACAGTGAAATCAGAACATTAATACTTTTTATAAGATTTTAAAAGATATTTCTCTGCATCCAGTTTGAATTGAATCCTTTACTAGAATTTATTAAAGCTTGATGTTGCTGGAAATTGCCTGCCTTTTGTGTTCACGGTTCCTAATCCTGTCTGTCTCCATAGTGGTGACCACAAGCAAAAGTTCTACTGGGGCCACAAGGAAATCCTCATTCCTGTCTACAAGAACATGGCTGATGCCCTGAAGAAACACCCAGAAGTGGATGTCCTTATTAACTTTGCGTCGTTACGCTCAGCATATGACAGCACTGTGGATACCATGAACTTCTCCCAGGTTTGATGTTGTTTCACTCACTTTCAAATAACATTAAAATATAATAACATAACTAAAATATAGAGCTTGCTGAACAGGTTGGACAGCAAGACTGCTCTGGATGTTTTAACTTGCTGTTTTTGTCATTTGTCCCCCCAATGGGAGGGGTAAATGAGCTTTACAGTAAATTCTTAAAAATCTTTAGCACAAGGAAGGCTGTTTTGCCCTACTGGCTCATTCAAAAGGCTACCTTCTATATATTCCATAATAAAAGCAATATATTCCATAGTCCATGAAGTTGATATTTGTATACAGCCCATAAGGTACTGGGGAGACGATCACGTTGAGGATAATTTTATTAATTTAGTGAATATTCTAATCAGTGGTAATGGGCTCTAAGCTTTGTAATGAGATTTACTTTTAATCCGGCCGTTTTTATTTTTGCCAAGCTTTTATCGGTTACCCATGATCAAATTAAACAGTGGGAAAATCATTCCATACTTACTAGCTTGAATTCTTTTGAGGAAGTAAATAATTAATGAGGGTAATGCAGTGGATATAGTTTACGTGGCTTTTAAGGTCCCGTATGGTAGACTGGTCAGAACGGTAAAGACCCATGGGATACAGGGGAACATAGTGGGTTGGATCCAAAATTGGCTCAGTGACAGAAAACAAAGGGTGATGTTTTAGTGAATGGAAAATAACATTCATGGTTTGAGTGGGTGGAAAAGTGGCAAATAGAATTCAATCTGGAAAAGTGGGAAACAATGTATTTTGGGAGAGCAAAGAAAGCAAGAGAATGCACAATAAACAGGAAGATATTAAGAGGTAAGTGAAGTGAGAGTGCACATCCTCCGGTCCCTGAAGGTGGCAGGGTGGACTGATGAGGTGGTAAAGAAGGCGTATGGAATGTTTTCCTTTACTGCATGAGGTATGGAATACAGAAATATGGATATAATGCTGGAACTGTATAAAGCATTAGATGTGAAGAAAATATATTAGATACTTGTATAAAGATTAGGCCACAACTGGATTTTTGCGTACAATTCTGGTTATCACATTACAAGAAGGACTTAATTGCTCAGAGAGCACAGACAAGATTTACATTGTTGTTGGGGGGGAGGGGGAGAAGAGGACATGGATATCGTAGATGGGAAAACTTGTTTCCCTTAATGGAGCGGTCACTTACCAGGGGGCACAGGTTTGAGTGGATTGAAAGATTAGAGGTGATATTGGTAAAAACATTGAAGGTGGTGGGTGACTAGAATTTGCTGCCCGGAATACTGGTTGAGACAAACTGTCAACTCGGTTAAAATGTACCTGGAGCTATACAAGGCTTTCAAGGCTACGGACCAGATGCCAGAAGGTGGGATTAGAACGGGTGCTTAGTTTTGTTTAGCTGGTGCAAACGTGATGGACTGAATGGCCTCTTTCTGTGCCATAACTTTTCTATGGTTCTAACTCTGGAAGCTAGTTTACTAATCATGTTTTCTTCCTCCCTGCTTTTGCGGGTATACAAGATGAAATGGTTGTGCTTCAATCTTCCTGTGGTTCTTCTCTGCTGCAGATCCGGACAATTGCCATTATTGCTGAAGGAATCCCTGAAGCACTGACTCGGAGATTAATCAAGATGGCAGATGAGAAAGGTGTCACCATCATTGGGCCGGCTACGGTAAGAAAGGAGTCTTTATCTTTGAATATCTGCTTGGAACTGAGTATGGAGATTATCGAGATTAAGAATGCTTTTGGAGTCACATGACATAAGCACATCATCCTGTTGGGAGGAAGAGATTCTTGTTCTTTCCTGAGATAGCCTGATTCCTTGATTTGGAGAGGAGGGGGGAAGAGAGAATGGTTGGGATCGTGTTGATAGTGGGTCTGAGTGTAACTAGAGATAGGGGAAGTTAGCTTTGTTTGAAGCCCAGGGATGACGTGAATATTTCTGTCGACCCTTTTAATTATGTTGTTGTCCGAAGCTTATCTTGGTTGGGAAGGTTAGGGCAGTAGCTACTTTGATACCTTTCCTGCACCCTGTGGCACTAGATGAGGGAATAGGCTGTCCTCCCCAGAGATGTCCAGAGGATAACTCCTTGAGGTTCAGGTTCCCCAGTGGGTAGTAAGTGTCCTCTTGCATGCGGAGCCTGCGTGAGAGCCCTGGATATTTGAGCTCTGCATTTTCTGAGCTTCTATGAGGTTATATAGCTCTATTGCTGAAATCCTGCTCGAGACAGTGTACACGGTCAAACCTTTTTTATATGTGGTCTTATCCTGGTGTTTCTCTCTCAGCGAGGTTTCCTTTTATTTTCTGGGTCAGTAGGGTGCTGAGGCAAGTTTGACTTGTATTTAGTACTGCAGGTTTCCCTCTTGGGAGGGGAAGGATTCCCCAAAATATCACGTTTCTGGATGTCTTGATGATTCATTCTTTCTTGGGGATTCCTTGGTGGGGAAATTAGTTAAATTTTCTGGCTGATGGTGGGGCTTGAATGGCACGTCTGGTGTGGCTGAAGGTGAGTGAGGCTTGTTTTGGCGATTATTCTGTATTGTACTGGATTTCAGGAGTTTTGACATTATTTGGTAAAATAGAAGAGCACTTTCTCTTGTGTTGCAAAAATGTTTCCTGGTGTTACCTTGCTCAGGATAGTTAGATGTCCTTCTTGATGGATATTTCATGAATATTGTGTGGGGGTGTGTGTGGGTCTTTTTTGCTTCTAAGGAGTGTGTATAACTTTTTTTAAAAAACATATCTTATTGATCAAAATTGTAGTAACTCAGCTCCACTCCTTCACTGGAATGCTCATTCAGGATTGACATCTTGTTTTGTGTCTATTGGAGACTCATTAAAAATACAGACTTGCTGTGCCAGAGACGAGTGGAGTGGCAGTGTTGAAAGGAGAACATAACTTCATATGAAGTTTAATTACCCCCTCCTGGCCAATTTATTTTGAAAACATTTGCATTCTGTTTTTCTACCCCCAAAGGTGCGAGAAAATGTCACCTGTCACAGCTGGATGAGAATTGCTTCACTGATACTGTCCAGTTCATTAGTGGTGTGGCTTTGTGCCAGCTGGTTCTTTAGCCGCAAGCAGAGTGGAGCAAACTGTCCTTCACTCTCCTCTTCCTGCATGTTCTTTTCAGGCTGGGTTATGGCCTGGATAAGATCTATCTGACTTGCCCTTACTTTCTCCAAGCTTAAGAAGCTGATGCTAAGATCTGGTTGGTGAATAGGGGTGACACTTGGGCCTTCTCTCATCTCTGGCTTAGCCTCTTGTTATTGTGTGCACTACCCCACTGAGCTGAGTGGTTACCCGGATGTGGAGATAGATTAGATAGTGGCTGTCAATGCTGCAAGCATCCTTGGAACACTAAGGCAATTAATTAAAAGTAAAATACTGCGGATGCCGGATGAGGGTGGCACAGTGGTTAGCACTGCTGTGTCACAGTGCCAGGGACCCTGGTTCAATTCCCGGCTTGGGTCACTGTCTGTGCGGAGTTTGCACGTTCTCCCCATGACTGCATGGGTTTCCTCCGGCTCCTCTGGTTTCCTCCCATAGTCTGAAAGACGTGCTGGCTAAGTGCATTGGCCGTGCTAAATTCTCCCCCAATGTACCCGAATAGGCACCAGAGTGTTGCCGATTAGAGGATTTTCACAGTAAGTTCATTGCAGTGTTAATGTAAGCCTAAATGTGACACTAATAAATAAATCTCAAACCTGAAATAAAGCTAGAAAATGCAGGAAATACTCACTGGATTAGGCCATATCTGTGGAGATAGCTAACGTTTCAAATAATTGAACTTCCACCTTAACTGGAAGAAGTTAGAGATATAATAGTTTTTAAAGAGAGACGGAGGCAGGGAGAAAAGAACAAACAGTGGTGGAATGAATAGAGAAAGGCAAAAGGGGGTGGGAATGGGACAAGTATGGGGAGATGAATCAAGATGACACATAAAAAGCTGTGTGCATCATTCTGTTGAAATTGTTTCTCGGCTTTAAACTTCAGCATCTGTAATCCAGATGTGTTTTATCCTCCGTTTCTATGATGTTTTAGGACTGCAGAGAACTGACTTGATGTTTCTAATCCAGATGATATGACCATACTGGTTTAAAGTCCCGCATCATTCACATTGAAGTGACATGTTCAACACCTTCACACACACTATTATAAGTCACTTCAGTTGCTTTTCAAATACTTTTTAAAAAATTTAATTTATATTCTCGATGTTTTCACCAAGTTGATGACTCCTCACTTGGGAAGAAGCACTGTGAGCAGTCATTTATGTATTTCAAATGGGCTATAAAACATCTGACCGTGGGCCAGTGCTATTCATCTGTGCCAGCTGCAAAAGTGACGGCCACTTGCAATTTGGCCTCTATAGCCACAACAGACTTTGTTACAGCCACGATGCAGTCCATCCTCTCCCGAGGTGGCCTGTGTGTATTTTGCATTTTTGCACAGCGAGCTGACTTCAGCTAAGGTAGCATTCAGAGTGACCTCGGGAGGGGAAATCATCCAGGTTTCCTGTTCCTGATCGCTGTCCAGGAACTCCTGGTGAAATATGTACAAGTGGCCATTAGGTGAGGACTTGATTGTGACATATCTCGAGATCAAATAGCTGGCGAACACTTGCTACTTGGGTCTGCATGCGGAAATCGCAGTTGAGTGCTGGAGAGTACCCCTGGAACTGCACCCCATGAATCAGTCCCCTTGTGATATTGAATACATGAGTTGGAACGTCTTGTTGAAGTTGTACAAAACATTGGTCAGGCCATACTTGGAATACTGTGTACAGTTCTGGTCACCCTATTGCAAAAAGTATATTATTAAACTAGAAAGAATGCAAAAAGATTTACTAGGATGCTACCGGGACTTGATGGATTGAGTTATAAGGAGAGGCTGGATAGACTGGGACTTTTTTCTCTGGAGCGTGGGAGGCTGAGGGGCGATCTTATAGAGGTCTATAAAATAATGAGGGGCACAGATCAGCTAGATAGTCAATATCTTTTCCCAAAGGTAGGGGAGTCTAAAACTAGAGGGCATAGGTTTAAGTTGAAAGGGGGAAGATACAAAAGGGTCCAGAGGGGCAATTTTCTCACACAGAGGGTGGTGAGTGTCTGGAACAAGCTGCCAGACGTGGTGGTAGAGGCAGGCGGGTACAATTTTGTCTTTTAAAAAGCGTTTAGCCAATTACATGGGTAAGATGAGGATAGAGGGATGTGGGCAATTGGGACTAGCTTAGGGGTTTAAAAAAAGGGTGGCATGGAAAAGTTGTGCCGAAGGGCCAGTTTCCATGATGTAAACCTCTATGACTCTATGATAAAATTTGAGTAGAGAAAGTGCTGCTTTGTTTGCAACTTGTTTCATGGTTTATATCATGGTGTTTTTCAGGTGGGCGGCATTAAGCCAGGCTGCTACAAGATTGGAAACACAGGTGGAATGCTGGATAACATCCTAGCCTCCAAGCTGTATCGCCCGGGCAGTGTAGCGTATGTCTCTCGTTCTGGTGGAATGTCGAATGAGCTCAACAACATAATCTCCAGAACCACCGATGGTGTTTATGCAGGGGTCGCTATTGGTGGAGATAGGTAAGAATTGTGTGCAGGATGACTGTTTGAAAAGCTGTGGGATCTTTCCCTCATTGAGGGTCCTTACCAGCTGATATTTCAGTGGCAATAGAATTGCAGCTTATTGCCTGCTTATTAAATACTCTCTCCGTTACTGATACTGCTGCAATGGAATAAGCTTTCAATTAATTAAAAAAGAAATAGTTTATCATTTAACCAACTAATTTCTAAAATTGAGTGGATTATAGTAAGAAGTTTAACAACACCAGGTTAAAGTCCAACAGGTTTATTTGGTAGCAAAAGCCACACAAGCTTTCGAGGCTCTGAGCCCCTTCTTCAGGTCATGAGTGGATTATATCAGGCTTTCACCACTGGAGGGTGTCCAGCAATAGCAGAGTAAAAATTGACTCAGGTCTGACATTCCATAATTAATTTTGTGAATTTCTTCATCTACCCTGCAAAATGTGAATGAGACAATTTCATTCCAAAAGGTTCCAAATGACACTCAGTACACTCATTAATAACATAGTCGCCCCTTCTCTGCAGAATCTAGAATATCATCTGTTTAAAAAAGATGTTCAGCTCAACATTCAGTTTGCTGGGTGCCACTGCTTTCACTGTATAAGGAGCTGTTCCTTGGACTGGATCTCACCTGGGACTGCATCATTTTTTAAAGCTTATTTGATTATAATTAAATCCATTTCAAAAATGTTAACAATTGCGGGGGGGCGCGGGGAGGAATCTTTCACGTTGAGTAAATATTAACTTGGAAAAATGACAAAGGGTATTATTTCCCTTCCCTCACCAGGTACCCAGGATCTACATTCATGGACCATGTCTTACGTTATCAGGACACACCAGGAGTTAAAATGATTGTTGTCCTTGGAGAGGTGAGTGGCTCCAGGTGTCATTGGTTGAAGTCCTGAGGCAATGTTCCAATTCCAAACTGGTTCCAATTCTAAACTATTACCAATCTTTTGTTTCTAGTAAGAGAACTATTGTCTGATTGCGATTGGGCAGAGGCACCTCAGTTGTGGCACAGGCGATGTTTGGGTTATGATGCTTTTTAGGAGGGTATTTTGCTTTCTGATGCAGCAATATTTTTATCTGCCATACATCTTTACAGTTTTTAACTTCTCACAAAGGAAAATTGTCTTTTAAAAATCTGATTCTCGTGTATATTTTGAGTTTCCTCACTTTTTTAACTTATTTTTTTATGTGGGGGTGATGGGAAGAGGAGATTGGAGGTGGGAAAATTTTCACAAAATGCACCAATATCCCACGGCATTTTGGAAATATCACCAGCCGCCGCCTCAAAACTAAAAGGCACAAGTCAGGAGTGTGTTGGAATGCTCTCCACTTGTCTGGATGAGTGCAGCTACAGCAACACTCAAGATGCTTGACATCATTCAGGGCAAAGCAGCCCACTTCATTGGCATCCTATCCACCAGCTTCAACATTCACTACCTCCAACCACCACTGCACAGTGCAGCAGTGCGTACTATCTACAAAATATACTGGAGCAACTCGCCAAGGCTTCTTCGAAAGCACCTTCCAAACCAGTGACTGCTGCCACCAAGAAGGACAAGGGCAGCATTGATGTGGGAACGCCACGATCTGCAAGTTTCCCTTCAAGCCACACACCACCTTGATTTGGAAATATATCTCTGTTCCTTCACTGTCACTGGGTCAAAATCCTGCAACTCCCTCCCTAACAGCACAGTGGGTGTACCTATACCACATGGATTGCAGCAGTTCAAGAAGGCAGCTTACCACCACCTTCTCAAGGACAGTTAGGGATGTTGGCCTAGCCAGTGACACCTACATCCCATGAAAATATATTTTAAAATAATTACTTGATACTAAAGGATAATTTATTTAATTAATGGCCTTGTGATTTGGACCATAAGGAAGATGGAACCTGTCATGACGAATAAACAAAGTTTAAAGTTTATTTATTAGTTAAAAGTAAGGCTTACATTAACACTGCAATGAAGTTATTGTGAAATTCCCTTGGTGAATAAATACTTTTCACATCTTCCAAGATGTCCCATGGAATCTCGCAGCCAATTAATTGCCTTTGAAGTGTAGTTGCTATTACCTTTGGGCAAACATGGCAGCGAGATTCCACAAACAGCACTAAGTGTCGTACATTTATTGGTGTGTTGGCAGAATGAACTGTATTGTGTTGATCAGAGAAGGCAGAGTGGCCTTGGTTCAACATCGCCAATAGATCCCTGTTTCTGACATGGGAACATAGGAATTAGGAGCAGAAGTCGGCAAATTCAGCCCTTCAAGCCTGCTCCGCCTTTCAGTCAGATCATGGCTGATCTCTCCCTGGTCTCAAATCCACCTCCCCACCTGTTCCCCATATCCCCTTTTTTATTAGAAATATATCTATCTCCTTCTTGAAACCATTCAATGGTTCAGACTCCACCACTAATCAGTGCTGCACTGAAGATCTGGAGTGGGACCGTCTGAGCCTGGTGAGTTCTACCACTGATATTCTGTGTCACCCAGCTCCAACCCCCACACTGATGCTTGGTGATACTATAACTGAGAGTTGGACACCCGATGATTGGAAGTTTTAGAAACAGAATACAATAATGTTAACGCTGCATCCCAGTTGGAGGATTAACTGAGGCAAGCAAGAAATCAATTTAACCTAAATGTCTCTGTAGATTGGTGGAACTGAGGAATACAAGATCTGCACAGGGATTAAGGAAGGACGAATTACCAAGCCTGTTGTCATCTGGTGCATTGGGACTTGTGCAACCATGTTTGCTTCTGAGGTAAGTGTGTCTTAACCATCCTCGGTAACCTGCGGTGAAGCATCTTTTTGGAAAAAAAAGTTGAGGACTTGTGTTCAAATCCAGCCCGGACATTTGAGATGAAAGCTCCCTTATGTCCTATTTGGTGTGACATTTTCAGCCTAGATCCATCACGATATTAACCCAGGGCCCAAAATTTGCACCAAGTTGAAAGAGAGAATCACAGGTCATGGATACAGAAAAATGCATTATGGGCTGCCCTAGTGTTTGGTACATGGTAGAGTGAGTTTTAGCCTGTTTCTGCTGTGTCTGACTCTTGTACAGTGTGTAATAGAAGAAGCTTTATTCCTTCAGGCTTTGACCTGTGAATATTTAATACTGATGGGCAAATATCCTAATTTCTCATCAGTAACATTTCCTCACTTTGGTTAGCAAAAATGTTCATGGGGATTTTAAAAGGCTCCTGTAGCAAGATGCAAACGTAGTGAGTAAATAAGCTTTCAAAACATGCAGAAATGTCAGCAATATACAAAACAAGCCCATAAAATGCTTACTGTGGTCAGAGACAAATCTGATTTGAAGGGGTTTAATGTTGCACATGGTGCTAATGCTTGTGTCTCATTTCTTGTTCAGGTAATAGGTACTTACACACTTACCTTTTGCTTTTTTCCCCCCTTGTACAGGTGCAGTTTGGCCACGCTGGTGCGTGTGCTAATGAAAAATCTGAAACCGCGATAGCCAAGAATCAGGCCCTGAGAGACATTGGGGCCATTGTGCCAAGGAACTTTGATGAGCTGGGAGAGGTCATCAAGTAAGAACATCATTTATAGGCACATTGGGACAACTGGACAAAGGGCAAATTTAGAGCGCACGTCTGGATTCAGTTCTTTATGCTCAGGGTGATCCAATAGCTGGAGATGGGTTACTGCTGAAGGAAGATGAGGTCAAGAGAATAGATTCAACTGATGCTGTAATAGGGAGAGGATAGGATTGATATTCTGAAAGAAAGAAATGTGCTACAGACCTCTTTTTAATCACTTGTACCATTAGCAATTGTGGAGTAGCTAGCTGGTTACCAGTGAGCTGAGCTGTATAACCTATTGAGTACTAGCACAATGTTCTGAAGTATTGCCAATTGAGCATTCTTTTTAATTTGATAGGACTGTTTATGATGACCTTGTTGCTAAGGGTGTAATCGTACCTGCACAAGAAGTTCCTCCTCCAACAGTGCCAATGGACTATTCCTGGGCAAGGGTAAGTGATCCACACATCCAGCAACCTCCGTGGAAACCTTTTCCACTGCTTCTCTACTTTATAAATAGTTAGGTTTGTTGCGATCCGGTATTAGAATAAGTTTGAAATCCCAGTTATCCATTAGGAGAATAAAGCCACAAGATTCCATGGTTTTAAACAAAATTATCTTTACAACCTAAATTATCAATCTTTATTAAATTTGAACGTTAACATGAAGTAAGTATGAATTAACAGGCAAACTGGTAGACATAGTCCTCTGATTTCTCAGCAACCCACCCACCACTGAGTCACAAAATCTCATCAGAACTCTGTCTCTCCAAGGGATTTCACCCCTTGCCTTTTAAAGATCTAGCCTGTAAGCCCCTCAAAAATCATTCTGACTCGGACTGCCTCAACGACTGCTCGCCTCTCGTTCAGTCTCTTCACCTGAGACTGTTCCACAGGATTCACAAAGCTGCTCTCCCGTCTCTAATTACCAACACAACTCCAGCTCTTGTGCATACTGGTAGCTTCACTAAACAGACATTGCCCCTAGGTTTCTCGAAACTCCAGTCTCCTGGCTGTTCAGAGCTATAAGTGGCTCCCAGGCCCCCTCTGAGCTCATACTATCTCCAGCATGGAATCAACGACCTTTCACCACCATCTCAGCTCTCCAGGGCTTCCCCTGAGTCCTGACTGCATCAAACTTTTCTCGGGGTTTCTCTGTGAGCTATAAACTGCAACTTACCCCGATAAATTGAAACCAGAGAACCTTCTTAAACTCCACTCACCTCACAGCTCTAACTCCCAAAACAAAATAACTCTCCATACTGCACTCCTTTGCTAGCAGCTAACTAAACCCATCTCCTCCTGTTTCAGGATCATTTCTTTCTAGCTGTTAACCCCTTAAAATCAGCCTAGCCAGTAAGACCCCATTTGCTTTAGTTCCAGTTATCACTTTCTACAATTAAACCTCAATTTTTCCAAAACGAAAGATTACTTTTAAAATTTTAACAAACTCGATTTCATCACGTTAAAATATTTTAATGGCTTGTGAAGTTTTTCTTTTAAGCCAGTGATTTTCAACCTCTTTGGTGTAGGGAGGTTCCCCCTGTGCGAATACTGCGCTTAATTTGCTGCTTGATCATTCCTGTTGCAGCTGATAGATGTGGTAAGATATTATCTCATCCCAGATGGACAGAAATCCAATGAGCTTGCTGATCCCCTTAGGCCCCACATTGATCCGCTGAAAAGTTTTCTTTAGGAATTATTATATAAAATAATAGCTTTAAAACTGTGGCCATTTCTTTATCCAAACATTCCCAGGAGCCTATTGCAAACTGACGGAGAGGGAATTTTCGATGCCCAATGAGTTACAGTATTGTTTATATAAAAACATGAACTCTGGTAGCCAAATGAAAGAGCTTTTTTTTTTTGTTTAAGCACAGTGAACCAGATAATGACGGTTTTAACTTTCTGTACACATATTGCAGGAGTTGGGTTTAATCCGAAAGCCAGCTTCCTTCATGACCAGCATATGTGACGAGAGGGGTCAAGAGCTCATCTATGCTGGAATGCCCATCACTGAAATCTTCAAGGAAGACATGGGCCTAGGTGGTGTCCTGGGCTTGCTTTGGTTCCAGAGAAGGTGAGGTGTACGCCTCTTCTACCCGGCAACTCAAATCCATTCAGTTTTTGGGGACAGCAGTATTATTTGACTGCACTTATTGCTCATCTTCCATAAAACTCGATAGAACAAGAAAAATGGAGTGTTGAGAGAATTTCTGAAGGACACTGCTGATGATTTGAATGCAGCTTAGCGCTGCTTCAGTTTATTTGACAATTCGAGCTTTGACAAAGGGTCATCTGGACTCAAAACGTCGGTTCTTTTCTCTCCTTACGGATGCTGCCAGACCTGCTGAGATTTTCCAGCGTTTTCTCTTTTGGTTTCAGATTCCAGCATCCGCAGTAATTTGCTTTTATTCAGTTTATTTGATTTAGTTTAATTGGTTGTTCGTTTTTACTCAAAAGTGTATAAACAGGAAAATACTGTGGCCACGTGGCAAAACTGAACTGATATATAAAAACAGAGAAAATAGGAGCAGGAGGAGGCCAATCAGCCCTTCTAGCCTGTTCCACCATTCATTATGATCATGGCTGATCATCCATCTCAGTAGCCTGATTCTGTCTCTCCTCCACACACGCGCACACACACACACACACACACACACACACACACCCCCGCCCCTTCGTCATCCTTGCGAAGATGTTTTGTGACACTGGAATTGAAATGAGTGAGAGCATTTTGGGACGAGCGACAACCTTTGGTAATCTAGAGATCCAACCGACACAGTTCGATTACTGTGAATGTCCCTTGGATTTCAATCCTAAATTGTTTCTTCTGCGTCACTCTGTAATACCTGTCTCCAGATAGAACATGCTAGGAAGAAAGATGGCACTGACTGGAGATTACCAAGTGGACAAAATGGGAATTTTAAAAAGAAAATAAAATTATAGGTATTGATCCACAAGTTGTCACCCTGAAAGAGTTAAGTTCTGAAACTAATAACCCATCTCAGTTCAGAGTTGCTGTCTGGATTCTGATTAACCCTGCAGTTGGTTAGATAAGTGCTTATTTGCTTGTTCACATGTGAAGTTATTTTCTCTTTCTCCAAGGTTGCCAAAACATGCCTGCCATTTTATCGAGATGTGCCTGATGGTAACAGCAGACCACGGTCCAGCTGTCTCTGGAGCTCACAACACCATTGTCTGTGCCCGAGCCGGGAAAGACCTTATCTCCAGCCTCACGTCAGGCCTCCTTACTATTGTGAGTCTCTACAGAATGCATTTACCTCAGTGCTAATCAATAGAATGTGGATTGTACATTTTTATTAAATCCTCTGTTCTGCTTTGCTTTTCTTGTTTCTAAACCAGTTGGCACAGAAGTTAGTTTCTTAAAAATTAAGTAACTCTGTGTTGCCTCCTGAGGTTGGTGCCAGTGTGTATCTGAACAGTTACACTGAGAGTTAACTGTACCTGTTTTATCAGCTCTTTCACTGACTTAAGGTTTTGCCCCAAACTATCGATGTGTCTCTGCCAGTTAATAAAGTGCTAGATTGTTGAGCAGGACAATGATCGATCAGCCTTTAACCTTATTCTGACGCATTTGTTTTTCATATTGTGTGCTGTGTAATGGAAAATAACAATTGTATTAAACTATTCAAACCAGCAACATTACTGTAATATTCTCTAACATTCTTTCTCTTAGCATTTTTATTTGCCTCCTCCCCACACCTCCCAGAATACCTTCCAAAAGCCACATACATCCACTTGTACACCGCTCTTCCTGTCTGTACTCTTCTCTACAACAAGTGGACACTTTTTCAGCTAGTGCAATGAGCTACGAGTACAGGGAGTTGGCGTTGTTGTACTGGGTAGAAGGTCAGGCTCTCCATAACCTTAAATATGATTCCAGTGACCCGAGGTTAGCAACTGGACAACTATGTGTTCGTGATGGGGGCAAGTAGTAGTGTTTCGAGCTAACAAGTTGTGCTGGTGCGAATCCATTCCTGTGGTTCTGCCTTGGGTGGACTTAAATCAGTGAAGAGACATTTCTTGCAAGCAGCCAGGAGTTAACAGATTCTTTTAACTGTTTAGGCACAGGGACGGTTTTTAATTATTTTTCTCCTCCTTTCCAAGAAGCGATCTAAAGAATTCTGCTCACCAGTGAGTGTGAAGGAGAAATTGTGATCTTTTCAAAAATCATATAATAATGGGACAATATTAAGCTCCACAGGTTCAAGTAGCTTGCCTTCTGTACCTGAGATTGTAATGTCAGATGCAAAATATTCGGATCCACCCGAGTATATTATCAATATACCTATTTGGATCCACTTTTGTTACCTGAGCACAAGATATTGGACACCAGGTGACATCAGTAGGTTCCACACAGTTTAATTTTGGCAGGTTGCTACCACAGTGTTGCTTCTGCTACCAAAAGCAAGACAACGTGAAGGCCTTATGGTTTCATTGGCACAGACCCTTGTCAAAGAAGGACTGCGTATGACCCCGTTGATAGTGTACTATTGCTATTGATGTATGTACTTTTTTTTTATATTAAGGGGACCTTTTTTAAAGTTCAGTATTTTTCTAGCACGGTAGCACAGTGGTTAGCACTGCTGCTTCACAACTCCAGGAACCTGGGTTCGATTCCCGGCTTGGGTCACTGTCTGTGTGGACTTTGCACATTCTCCTCGTGTCTGCGTGGGTTTCCTCCGGGTGCTCTGGTTTCCTCCCACAGTCCAAAGATGTGCGGGTTAGGCTGATTGGCCATGCTAAAATTGCCCCTTAGTGTCCTGGGATGCGTAGATTAGAGTGATTAGCGGGTAAAATATGTAGGGATATGGGGGTAGGGCCTGGGTGGGATTGTGGTCGGTGCAGACTCGATGGGCCAAATGGCCTCTTTCTGTACTGTAGGGTTTCTATGATTTTCTATGATTTCTACAGGCAGTCGTATGTGTGGAAGGGATACAGCTCAGATGCTGGGAAAGCAGGATAATTACTCAGTTTAGACATGTGGAGAGAGCTTAATGGACTTTAGTTTACAAAAAGAAAAGATCCCCTGGGGTTTTTGATTAAAGAAATGGGAGGTGGTTTTGGATTGACAGGGTCATGTGATAATGTGATTAATGGGAGGAATTAGGTACGTAGCAGAGAGAAAACAGATTTCAGTTCGAGCTGGGTTTTTTGAAAAGTCAAATCTGCAAGCTGCTCTCCACAAAATTTCTCTGCTTCAAGACTGACTATACCTCTTATGGCTGCTAACTGTATTTAAAGTGGTTTTTGAGTCTGTGGAGAACGTTGCTGATTTGGAACTGAAACAGTAAGTTAGAAATTAGTTGTTCATTTGGGTAATTAAGCTACTTCATTTGTTAGAGTTGTACTTAAACTGTGTTATTAAATAACGTTTGTTTTACTACAAAAGATCTCTGATTTGTCAGCGGGATTACCCTGGAGTGAAGCATCCTATCCAACTATGTCAAAATAGAAAAATTGTTGGGTTTAGCCTGGCTTTTTAATATATCTTGGGGGTTTGGGTCCAGGATGCTAACCATATACTGTTGCCTTTGGAATGTTGCCATCAGACGGCTAAAGTCCAAACCATTCAGAAACTGTTTGTTTGCTGTGTAAATATTATTGTAGTAATGTTTCCACCAGTTTGGTAATGGTTACTGTACAGAGCGCTAATACAGAAATCAGTGTTCCCAATTTATTGATGTGTTCCACAGGGAGATCGATTTGGAGGTGCTTTAGATGCAGCTGCCAAGCAATTCAGCAAAGCCTTTGACAGCAGTCTCATTGCGATGGACTTTGTCAATAAGATGAAAAAAGAAGGGAAGCTGATCATGGGAATTGGACACCGGGTGAAGTCGGTGAGTTCCAACACAGTTTAGCTTTGGCTTATTTACGGTACCAAAGACAAAACAATATGAAATCTTGCCTCAGAGAAAGAATTGCATTTATTACAGGGGTCAATGTGTCTATTTGCTGGTATACATTTTCACTTTAGGTTAGCATTGGCTTAGCTGTGAAGTCTTCTGTGATAAAGTAGCACAGTGCCACTGTGTCTTGGCTTCTGCACGAATAATAAGTCCCAGTGTTTGCTGAAACATTTTTGGAATGGTGTTTAGGCAGGAGTTCAATTTAGGAGAAATAGTCTGAGCCTCAATTTTTTTAAGGTACTGCCTTAGTCTTACTCGTGCTGTTCTTATGAAAATGATATGCCTGTTGTTGCTGCTTATTGCTCTGTGAAAGAAGAGGCATGTTGAAGCAGTGTGAGGATTTTTCTCACTAGGGCTGACAGTTCAGGCTGTGAAATGTCCTTTTGATACTTGGTGACATACATTTCTGTGGACCCCCCTCATTTAAAAGGTGCTGTGATGAATATTTGAAAAAGTCTGAAGTGCAATCTTACAATGTGACTCCAAATATTCTGTACACTTTTTATTAAAAGGAAATCTAAAGCATTTGTCTTTTACCCTCATGAAAATAACTGGCTGGGAGATATAATCCTGGCTGTTCTGTAACCATGATGTGGAGATGCCGGCGTTGGATTGGAGTAAGCACAGTAAGAAGTCTCGCATCACCAGGTTAAAGTCCAACGGACTTATTTGGTAGCACAAGCCACAAGCTTTTGGAGCGCTGCTCCTTCATCAGGTGAGTGGAAGTTCTGTTCACAAACAGAATATAAAGACACAAACGCAATTTACAAAATAATGGTTGGAATGCGAGTCTTTACTTTTGGGGAACACTTCAGCAGTCACGGGCATTCAGCCTCTGATCTTCGGGTAAGCGTTCTCCAAGGCGGCCTTCACGACACACGACAATGCAGAATCGCTGAGCAGAAACTGATAGCCAAGTTCCGCACACATGAGGATGGCCTCAACCAGGATCTTGGGTTCATGTCACACTATCTGTAACCCCCACGACTTGCCTGGACTTGCAAAATCTCACTAACTGTCCTGGCTGGAGACAGTACTCATCTCTTTAACCTGTGCTTAACCCACTCTCCAATCACATTGTCTGTACCTTTAAGACTTGATTACCTGTAAAGACTCGCATTCCAATCATTATTTTGTAAATTGAGTTTGTGTCTTTATATGCCCTGTTTGTGAACAGAGCTCCCATTTACCTGATGAAGGAACGACACTCAAAGCTTGTGCTACCAAATAAACCTGTGCCTTGGAACGCCGATGGAACATTCCAGAATATTAGACTGCGGGGGGGTGCTCCAACCCGGCCAATCTCTGCATTCTCCAGTTCCCACTCCCTCCGTTCAAGTCAATAAAATAACTGCTCTGTGAAAAAAAAATAAACCCATTGGACTTTAAGCTGGTGTTGTGAGACTTCTTACTGTTCTGTAACCAGCCACTAGATGTCACAGAAGAGCAAAGTTAGTTTTGATCAGAACTGTCTGTTACTGAGATACAGAAGTGCATGCTGTACTACATTAGTGTTGGACACCACTGTTCCAAACCACCCTATCAACAATTCAATTTGTGCAGCTTGGGAGTGTATATCATAAGGGTGATTTAGGGTACATACAATTACTGAACTGTACTGTTCCCATGTGCTTTTGACTCGAATCCTTATCATTGCATATCATGTTTTGTTGATTGCTCCTAGTGAGCTGATTTGGATTGATCACAGAACAGCTCTTTACAAACTAAAACAGGATAATCAGCGAGTGTGGAACACAAGTGCAGGTCTCCCTGAGCTTCCAGGGTTTTCAGGCTGTGTTCCAGGCACTTGTTAATGCTGTTTATATTCAGTGAGTTCAGATTTGTGCAAGGCGGAAGATGGAAGGCCAGTCAAGGGTGCATTGAAATAGTTCCATCAGGAGGTAAAAGAAAAGTGATGGGAGTATCCGTAATTGTGAAAGTAAATGTTGGAACGACAGGCTATTACTTTGGTAACACAAGCTAATACGGTGATAGTTGTAAGGAATGCACTTTGATATCACTGCATTGGGATGCTTAATGAATCCAACTTTCCTGATCACAGATTAATAATCCAGACATGAGGGTGCAGATCCTAAAGGATTTTGTGAAGCAGAATTTCCCAGCTACTCCCCTCCTCGACTACGCACTCGAAGTGGAGAAAATCACTACCTCCAAGGTATGGGATTATACTGGTGCATTGAAACCTGACCAGCAAGTAACCAGTTTCCCACAGCGATCGATTCTATCGGGGATTTAGTGACAAACATTAAAGCAGCTCTAAAAATTTAAAAATGAATCTTGCAAACACTTATCAAGTCCAAAGATGTGCGGGTTAGGTTGATTGGCCATGCTAAAATTGCCCCTTGGTGTCCTGGGATGCGTAGATTAGAGGGATTAGCGGGTAAAATATGTCGGGATGTGGGGTAGGGCCTGGGTGGGATTGTGGTCGGTGCAGACTCGATGGGCCGAATGGCCTCTTTCTGTACTGTAGGGTTTCTATGATTTCTATCAAGCCCTTCAGTGTTTAGAAAGAGAAGGAAACGTCCTTCATCTGAACCCACCTGCAACAATCTCTCCCCTTTCTAGTTTGGTGTGTTTTTTATTTCAGACTTTTAAATAGTTTAAAATTCTAAACAATTTCTTGTGGCTTTGTGCTGTGTACGTGGGTACACTGTGGAAACTGCTTCATTTCCAGCTGACAATTTGATTGGGCATGCATTCAATGAAATAGCTTGTATCCAATAGTTTGTGTGTCGGGTAACACAGCAGTGTTAGGAAGTGGATTTTAATTCTCTCCATTTGAAAATCTTTACCCAAGTGGAATCTGCAGAACAAGGTGGCAGGATGAGCTTACAAACTTTAGTGGTTTATTTTGGAAGTTAAGAATCCTGGAGAAGAAATGACCATTTCAAAATTTATTGCGGTTATTGAAACCTTTCCCCTAGTTTATTCCTTACTGATGTATGAATATTGATTGAGAATTGAACGGTTAAATGTTTTTTTTTGTTTCAGAAACCAAATCTTATCCTGAATGTTGATGGTTTTATTGGTGTTGCCATGGTTGACTTGCTAAGAAACTGTGGTGCTTTTACAAGGTAGGTATTTTCCTTCAGTTTGAAATATGGGGCTACCTGAGACTTGTATTTCTATGCACTTTCATGACCACAGGATGTCCAAAGTGCTTTTTAGCCAATGAAATATAGTTACTACTGTAACATAGGAAATGTAGCAGCCAATTTGTGCATAGCAAAGTTTTACATTCTGCCGCGTTGGATGAGGGATGAATATGGGTCAAAACACGTCGGGAGCTGACCTTCTGTTCTTTGAAGAAATGTCATGGGGTATTTTATAGCCACCTGAGGGCAGATGTCTGATCTGTAACACTGCACCTCCAACAGTGCAGCACTCCCCCAAGCCAACACAGCTGTTTCTGCAGGCTGTGTCAAGGAACCTGCAAGAGAGATTATATGTGCCTCATAGCTTAGCAATTACTTACTTGACAAAGAGCTGGAACTTTAGATGAAGCTTTTTCGTGCTTCAGGGTATTCCAAAGTGCTTCACGTGGTGAATTTAGTTTGTGCCATTTCAGTTGCTAAATGTAGGGCGGCACGGTAGCACAGTGGTTAGCACTGCTGCTTCACAGCTCCAGGGACCTGGGTTCGATACCCGGCTTGGGTCACTGTCTGTGTGGAGTTTGCACATTCTCCTCGTGTCTGCGTGGGTTTCCTCCGGGTGCTCCGGTTTCCTCCCACAGTCCAAAGATGTGCGGGTTAGGTTGATTGGCCATGCTAAACTTGCTCTTAGTGTCCTGAGATGCGTAGGTTAGAGGGATTAGTGGGTAAATGTGTAGGGATATGGGGGTAGGGCCTGGGTGGGATTGTGGTCGGTGCAGACTCGATGGGCCGAAGGGCCTCTTTCTGTACTGTAGGGTTTCTATGATTCAATGATTCTATGTTGTGATGTAAATGTCGGACTTCCACGTAAATACTGAGGACATCAAAATGCTTCAAAGCAAGTTTCAATTTATTCACTTGTTTTGTGGGCAGATGGTGCAATTTATGCATAGCAAGTTCAATGAGCCATCTTTTTTTTTTGATGGTGGCGATTTTGGTTGAACAATCAGAGATTTCTTCTGATTTTCTTGAACTGTGGCATGAGATTTTGGTGCATGTGGCAGGATCCTTACCAGGCTGAAACTGACAGCTCTGACAGTGCAGCACTGCACTGTGTGTCAGTGTCGATTATGTGCTGAACTCTTGAAGTGCGTCTTCCGACTCTGTCAATTGAGTTGCCGCTGACACACACTATTAAATCTTGGGAATGGAGGGGGAATATTTTTGTGCACGCTTTTTCTCTTGCATGTGCAAACTTGCACACCCCACCATCCAAGTGGATTCTGCAGCAGATTCTGGTGTCTGGATAGAGATTAACTTAATGTTCATCCTTTCGTTCCCAATAAAAGTAATAAAATGACTTTGTGTGCAGAGAAGAAGCTGATGAGTACATAGAGATTGGCGCTCTGAATGGAATCTTCGTTCTGGGACGAAGTATGGGCTTTATTGGTAAGTTAATTATAGTGATGTTTTCTTTTAAGTGATCAGGATAAAAATAGCTGGAATGACACCTCTCTCCCCTCCCCACTATACTTTGACCCCAGGGCAGCCTAGCTCTATCAGGAATTACTACTTCCACATAAAGGATAGTGGAAATAGAGTCATCGAGGTTTACAGCATGGAAACAGACCCTTTGGCCTAACTTGTCCATGCCACCCAGTTTTTACCACTAAGCTAGTCCCATTTGGCCCATATCCCTCTATACCCATCGTACCCATGTAACTGTCTAAATGCTTCCTAAAAGACAACATTGTACCTGCCTCTACTCCTGCCTCTGGCAGCTCGTTCCAGACACTCAGCACCCACTGTGAAAAATTGCCCCTCTGGAACCTTTTGTATCTCTCCCCTCTCACCTTAAACCTATGCCCTGTAGTTTTAGACTCCCCTGCCTTTGGGAAAAGATGTTGACTAACTACCTCATCTATACCCCTCATTATTTTATAGACCTCAGTATGATCACTCCAAAGCCTCCTGCGCTGCAGAGAAAAAAGTCCCAGTCTATTCAGCCTCTCTTTATAACTCATACCATCAAGTCCCCAGTAGCATCCTAGTAAATCTTTTCTGCACTCTTTCCAGTTTAATAGCCTTTCTATATAATAGGATGACCGGAACTGTACACAGTATTCCAAATGTGGCCTTACTAATGTCTTGTGCAACTTCAAGATGTCCCAAATCTGGAACTTTGACTCCAAAAGACTATGTTCTAGTTTAATTGAAATTTTTAAGACTGAACTAGATAGACTTTTGTTAGCTAAGAGTAACAGGGTATATGGAGTCAGGGTAAGTAGACAGCTTATCTGTATTTTAATTAAATTTACCTCCTTTACCTTCATATTCCTTAATAGCCATGCCTAATAAAAATTGACTGGTCTCATTGCTACATTTAAGAGTGCAGAAAAGATTTACTAGGATGCTACAGGGACTTGATGGATTGAGTTATAAGGAGAGGCTGGATAGACTGGAACTTTTTTCTCTGGAGCGTAGAAGGCTGAGGGGTGATCTTACAGAGGTCTATAAAATAATGAGGGGCATAGATCAGCTAGCTAGTCAATGTCTTTTCCCAAAGGTAGGGAAGTCTAAACCTAGTGGGCACAGGTTTAAGGTGAGGGGAGAGATACAAAAGTGTCCAGAGGGGCAATTTTTTCAGAGGGTGGTGAGTGTCTGGAACAAGCTGCCAGAGGTAGTAGTAGAGGTGGGTACAATTTTGTCTTTTAAAAAGCGTTTAGATAGTTACATGGGTATGATGGGTGTAGAGAGATATGGGCTAAATGCGGGCAATTGGGACTAGCTTTGGGGTTTTTAAAAAAAAGGGCGGCATGGACAAGTTGGGCCGAAGGGCCTGTTTCCATTGCTGTAAACCTCTGACTCTAATTGACCTGAAATTCCATTTGAACTTCCTATGCACAAAGGAATACAAGACAGGTTTGTGACCTGTCCTCGTAATTTAACTCTCCCAGCCCATGGTATCACCCCCTCCAGGTCTCTTGCCTGAGGTGTGCCCACAGCAGAACAGTTACTCCCAACCAGTCTAAGATTTTAGTCTTAAGATGAAGCGCAGTTGTATTGAAATCCCCTTGTATTCAAGACCACCACTCCAACCTTTTCAATTACTTTTGACAAAGGGTCGTCTGGGCTCGAAACGTCAGCTCCTTTCTCTCCTTACAGATGCTGCCAGACCTGCTGAGATTTTCCAGCATTTTCTCTTTTGGTTTCAAATTCCAGCATCCGCAGTAATTTTCTTTTATCCTTTTCAATTACTTTGTAGCTGTGAACCAGCTCCTGACGCTGTGTCCATGAACCCCTCAATCCCTTGCAGATTCGTGTCTGTTTTCTGTTGAGAAACTATATTCTGATTTATCACCCTTGTCCAATATCATTGCCCCGCACCTCACCACGTTTAGCTCCATCTGCCATACAAACTTGCATAATCTGTTCTTGTCCCATTGCAAATTTCTGCCTCCTAACTAACTGCTGTCAGTGACCTGGGGATTGGTTTGTACTGCAGGTGGGTGGCAGAACTCCCAACAGCTGTGTGTGCACACTTGCTTCAGAATTGCATTTCACACCAACAGAACACGTGGCTGTGTGCAGGGAGACTCGACTCGCCTGTTGCCCGAGGAAACTCATGCTGGCAGCAGCGACTTGCCTTTCTGGTGCCAATTCTGTTCTAGGGAAGGTGTACCCAAAGCTGGAATGTGAAACTTGTCACCACATGGAGTGATAGAAGCAAATATGATGGATACATTTAGGAGGAAGTTAGATAAATGCATAGGGGAGAAGGGAATAGAAGAATTATTAATAGTGAGATGAGGTACAGAAGGAAGAAGATAATGTGGAGCATAAACATTAGGAAAGATCTGTAAGGCTGAATGACTTTGCAGGTTTTAAAATCCAGACAATTCTGTGGCCCCACATCTCGAGATGGGTGTTTGCATTAGTGTTTGTTTTATCGCTCTGTCTCTGAAGGGGTGCAGATGGTGTTCTAACTGATCTATACCAAATTCTTCCCTGAAAATCCCTGTTTTTGGAAAAGTTGAAAACTCGTTGAAATTTAAAAGCCTTCATTTGCATTACTTCCTGTGATGTACTTAATTTTCCAGGACACTATCTGGATCAGAAGCGTTTGAAGCAGGGACTATACCGTCACCCGTGGGATGACATCTCGTACGTCTTACCAGAACACATGACCATGTGAACATTTGGGTTCGCTAAGGGGGTCTCAGTGCAGAAACATCTCCCTGATCCCAATATTGCCCACCCCAAAAGGTGTTTACATTGCTTTTCTTCTGTGCACTGGAATTCTTGGTAGGTGAGGGAGGAGAGAGGAACAGGAAGAGGGAATGGGC
This sequence comes from Mustelus asterias, assembly GCF_964213995.1. Classification (NCBI taxonomy): domain Eukaryota; kingdom Metazoa; phylum Chordata; class Chondrichthyes; order Carcharhiniformes; family Triakidae; genus Mustelus; species Mustelus asterias. The sequence goes on from NC_135811.1 coordinate 108,836,440, forward strand.
ATCTGTGCTTCATGAACTGATGCAGCTCTTTTTAATTATAAAAAAAACCAAATACCTGCTGCTGTTGAGTCCATTAGGAAGTAGGTGGGACCTGGTGTCAGGCTGGGTGTGGATGCATGTGTGCACGTCACGCAGTATTTGGAAATCTAGTATAGGATACAAAGTGAGCAAAGAATCGGTGTTGTCAGGAGTCCTTTGTCTGCACTGCCATTGCAGAATACAGCAGAACCCAAAGTAGAATTGTCCTTTCATTTTAAATTAATTTCAGGAAAAGTATCCCAAAGGGTTTCTCGTTGCATTGCTAATGCGGCATTCCATTCAGTGGACTGAAGCTCAGTCTCAGTTCGTGGGAATTTATTTTTAAAACAAAATCAGTAAACTGGGAATTCGGACTGGGGTTTGTAGAATTCTTATCCGTCTGAAGGAACCAGAGAGAAAGAGAGACAAACTGTGACTAAAGCCATAGGCAGCTTGCAAACTGTACTTGTCCACCTGGAGAAGCATTGGCAACTCCATTCACTTGCACTTTTTTTGCTCTGCTGATGCATCCTGTCTGATTCTGCCGACCTGGAGTTTCAGAAGGGCTGTTCTTGGTGCTGTCGCATCACAGACAGTTTAGTCATAAATCTACCGACTGAGATGTATTGTCAGCAGCTTGATGTTTACAAGTTAATGGGATTTAAACTTCATCTAGAAATTTCTGTTGATATTAGCCAACAAGTACACAAAACATCTGTGTATGATCTTCCTTTGTTCACTATTTTGTTGCTTATGTTGCTTTTTTATATGCATATTAACACCTCCAGTTAAATTAGTGGACGATGGAATGTCATGCAGGTTTTTGTTTGGTGGGCAGTGCCAGCTGTTTTTCTCAGGCTTATATGTAGCTCAAGTGGCCAAAGGCAATGTGTTTGACGTTCATTGAAGCAACGCAATCAATCCGACTGAAGTGATTACTTTCTCTTGCTGGGATCTGCTGTACAGCTTCAATGGCATTTCATCTGACCACATTGTTGTCTGTGAATCCAATGTAGTAACTGTGCTGATGTACGCTTATTTGAGGGACCATTTGTACTAAACCGTTGTCTGCTCTATGTGGTTTGAGTTGTAATTTTAAAATTAAGAGATTGGGAATGAGATGTAATTCCTGTTAAGGGATGGAAGGGACAAAAGGGTCCTTAATCATTAGACATTCAGTCTGTCTTCAAAAGGAAAACCTTTACTGTAACCACATGCACTGTCTTGCTGTGTTTTCTGCAATCTGAAGGTACCCAGGCCTGAACCTATAACCACAAAGTCTATCTGGTATCTTAGTATAAATTAAAGTATGTAATTTATTGGGTTTAATGTTGTCTGTGTGATTTATTTGAAGTTGCCTATTCTTGGACACCTTCTCTTGCAGTACATACTTTCTTAAAGTTTGATTTGTCTCCTGCCTCTTTGAGACAGACCTACTGTTGTTCTAAACCAGCATACTTAACACTTTTAACACAATCGAGGTTGATCTGGGAGAGTTGATCATTCTTCCACCAAAACTGCTCGGAAACTTTGAGAGCCTCAAATTTGCCTCAGTTCATTTCTGCAGAGCAGCATTCTCGGCCTCTGGCTATTTAAATACCTGTCTAATTTGTTGGTACCCACAGGTTGAAAGGTCATCCACTGAGTCTCCCAATCAATTATTTTCACATGATGTGTCCTTCAAACTTCACTGACTAATTGTCTGAGAGAGAATGATTCACCCTGAGGATGAGCTTGTTTCAGAGAGGAGTTGTAACTAGTGACAAGTACGGTTCCAAGCAAATCAGGTGTTGAAATAAATAACTGGACTTCTCTCCCATGCCTGTCCGATCTTATCTGGGGAGGAATGGAGCGGTAATCACAACGAGGACTGATTCAAAGAACAGTACAGCACAGGAAACAGGCCCTTCGGCCCTCCAAGCCTGTGCCGCTCATTGGTCCAACTAGACCATTCGTTTGTATCCCTCCATTCCCAGACTGCTCATGTGACTATCTAGGTAAGTCTTAAATGATGCCAGCGTGCCTCCACCACCCTACTTGGCAGCGCATTCCAGGCCCCCACTACTCTGTAAAAAAAAACGTCCCTCTGATATCTGAGTTATACCCCTCACCTTGAGCCCTGACCCCTCGTGATCGTCACCTCCGACCTGGGAAAAAGCTTCCCACTGTTCACCCTATCTATACCCTTCATAATTTTGTACACCTCTATTAGGTCTCCCCTCATTCTCCATCTTTCCAGGGAGAACAAGCCCAGTTTACCCAATTTCTCCTCATAGCTAAGACCCTCCATACCAGGCAACATCCTGGTAAACCTTCTCTGCGCTCTCTCTAAAGCCTCCACGTCCTTCTGGTAGTGCGGCGACCAGAACTGGACGCAGTATTCTAAATGTGGCCTAACCAGCATTCTATACAGCTGCAACATCAGATTCCAGCTTTTATACTCTATACCCCGTCCTATAAAGGCAAGCATACCATATGCCACCTTCTCCACCTGTGCTGCCACCTTCAAGGATTTGTGGACTTGCACACTGTTTCTATACTCTTGATGGCTCTGCCATTTATTGTATAACTCCCCCCTACATTAGTTCCTGCAAAATGCATCATTTCGCATTTATCTGGATTAAATTCCATCTGCAATTTCTCAGCCCAATTTTCCAGCCTATCTATATCTTGCTGTATTGTCCGACAATGTTCATCGCTATCCGCAAGTCCAGCCATCTTCGTGTCATCCGCAAACTTGCTGATAACACCAGTTACACCTTCTTCCAAATCATTTATATATATATATATATAAATAGCAGAGGTCCCAGTACAGAGCCCTGCGGATTCCTTGTTCTCCTTTAGTGTCTGAGTGGGATGTGTGATGCTTTAACATGTTGTCACAGCATTGTCCATAAAATAGTTCTAGATATAAATCCATACCAAGATGTTCTGTCTGACATGCCCACATATGCTCGCATTAGCTATTTTTGTCATGTCCAAGTAATTTTTTTAATAATGAAAATGGGGTTGTTTCACAAGAAGTTAATGCAGGCTCCAGAATATAAATCAGAAGACGTCATGTAACAAGGATAATGCAGTAATCATTGACTTTAATCTACATTTAGACTGAGTAAACCCAATTAGCACTAATGTTGTAGAGGATGAATTCCTGTAACATATACAAGGTGGTTTCCTCACTCTATTGGAGAAGCCAACGAGAGAGCAGCTATTTTAGATTTAATACAGTGAGGCAGGGTTATTCATCACTTTGTAAAGGAGCATTTAGGGAAGTGTGACCATAAGATGTTAGAATTCTATATTGTTTGAAAATGTAGTTCAATCTGAAACTAGGGTCTTAAAGGAAACTAAAGGTATGAGGGACAAGTTGGCTGCAGTTGGGAAACTACATGAAAAGGTATTATGGTCACCAGCAACAGCTAACATTTAAAATAATGTATACAACAAATATACATTCCTTTGAGGCACAAAAAGCCAACAAGAAAGTGATTGAATTGTGGCTAACAAGAAATTTAAAAATTGTATTAGATCAAAGAGACCAAAAAAATTGCAAGCCTGACGATTGGGAATATTTTAGAGAATATTTTAGAGTTTGGTAAAGTAAGACCAAGAAACCAGTAAAGGGAAAATAGAATACGTGGATAAACAAGAACGGAATGTGAACGATTCCAATAGAATAAGCAAGGACATTACAGACAGGAGAATTTATAAGGTGGGTTGGGTTTTCCTAATGAGTTAAAAACCTCAACCATCACCATAGGTCAAAAATATCACTGTAGACTCTGATGGAAGGGAGGTCATTGTTGGAGCAGCTGAAGATGGTCGAGTCAAGGACACACTCCCTTGAGGAACACCTGCAATGATATCCTGGAACTAAGATGCTTGACCTCCAACAACCACAACCATCTTCCTTTGTGCCAGGTATGACTTCATCCATGTGAATTAAGGGCAAAGCCTGCTCTAGTATTTAATAAGATCATAACTGATCTGTTTGTTTTGAATTTCAAATTCCGTGGGGTTTTCCTTTAATCTCATCTGCCAATGATTTTTTGTGGGCCCTTTTTGCCCTCCTAACTTTTTAAAAATGCCTCCCTACACTCTATGCTCCTGAAGGGTCTTCCCCCATTTTTAGTGCTTCATACCTACTATGTACTTTTTATCAAACCCTCAATATCTCTCGGCATCCAGGATTCCCTGGACATGCTGCCCTTGCCCTTCACTCTTAGAGGGACACTGAACTCTCACTATTTCACTTTTAAAAGACTCCCACTTTCCAGATGGAGATTTACCTGCATGTAGCTGCTCCCAGTCTACATTTGCCAGATCCTGAATAATGATATGAAATCGGCCTTCCCCCAATTCAGACACTTGATTTCTGGAATATCCTTATCCCTTTCCAGAATGACTTTGAAACTTACAGAATTTTGGTCACTATTCCCAAAATGCTCACTAACTGATGGAGCTGTGGACTGACAAGTCCCCAGGTCCCGATGGACTCATCCGAGGGTCTCTGAACCCATTGTAAACATTGGGTGGAATTTTACAGCCTCACTCGAGCGAGACTGGAAATTCCCACCCGAGGTCAACGGAGATTTCCGTTGTCGGACCCTCACCCACTCCGATTCTGGACGGGCGAGGTTGTACTGTTCTGGCCTTTATTCTACTTTCCTGGCTTCATTCCCTAGGATCAGGTAGGTCTAGGACTGCCCCATCCTGAGTAGGACTATCGACAAACTGGCACAAAAGGCTCTCCTGGATGCACTTTAAAAGTTCCATCCCAATCCTTTCTCACACCTGGACGATTCCACTTAATATTGGCAAAGTTGAAATCCTCTAATACTGGGGGAGCCTTTTCTGTCAGCCAGTTAATGTTCTATCCATGCTGATATGTCACCCCCTACACCCGTGAGCTCCTATTTTGCATGATAACCTTTTATCTGGCACTTTATCGAATGCCTTCTGGAAATTCAAGTCCAGCAAATCTGCATGCTTGCCTTTATTAACAGCACGTTACTCCTTCAAGGAATTCCAATAAAATGTGATTTCCCTTTCACAAATGCTGACACTTCCCAATTGCTGTAAGTTTTTCTAAGTGCCCAGCTAGAACCTCCTTAATGAATGATTCCTAGCATCTTGAAATTGACAGTTGTCAAGCTCACTGGCCTATAGTTTTCGCTCTCTTCTTGAATAGAGGGGTTATATTTACTACTTTCCAGTCCGGTGGAATGTTTCTAGAATCTAGTGAATTTTCACCCAACGCACCTACTACCTCATTAGTCACCTGTTCAGAGACCCTAGGATGAGTCCATCAGGACCTGGAGACTTGTCAGTCCACAGCTCCACCAGTTTGCTCAGTACTGCTTCCCTAGTGATTATAATTTCACCAAGTTCCTCTCTTCCTTCCGCCTCTGATTTACAGATATTACAGGAATGTTTTCTGTATCCTTTAGTGAAGACAGAAATAAAATATTTGTTCCATTTCCATTTTTAAAATACGGTCCCTGGAGTAGGTATCCTGGTATCCAATTTAAACACAGCAAAATCACAAACAGTAAAAAGTATTATATTTTTGTTAAATGGATAAATGTTTGGACACAAAGAGCTACCCTGTTCTTTGAAGTGCCATTGGATGTATATCCATTGTAAACATAGATTGGACCTTGGATTAAAGCAAAAAGATTCAGACCCGTGAGTCAACTCTGCTCACTGAACTTCTGCATATGAAGATGATAGGGAAACATTTATCCATTTCACAAAAATATAATACTTTTTACTGTTTGTGATTTTGCTGTGTTTAAATTGGATACCAGGATACCTACTCCAGGGACCGTATTTTAAAAAATGGAAATGGAACAAATATTTTATTTCTGTCTTCACTAAAGGATACAGAAAACATTCCTGTAATATCTAAATCAGAGGCGGAAGGAAGAGAGGAACTAGGGTGAAATTATAATCACTAGGGAAGCAGTACTGAGCAAACTGATGGAGCTGTGGACTGACAAGTCAAAGAACAAACAGAAGAACAATACAGCACAGGAACAGGCCCTTCGGCCCTCCAAGCCCGTGCCGCTCCCTGGTCCAAACTAGACCATTCTTTTGTATCCCTCCATTCCCACTCCGTTCATATGGCTGTCTAGATAAGTCTTAAACGTTCCCAGTGTGTCCGCCTCCACCACCTTGCCTGGCAGCGCATTCCAAGCCCCCACCACCCTCTGTGTAAAATATGTCCTTCTGATATCTGTGTTAAACCTCCCCCCCCCCCTTCACCTTGAACCTATGAACCCTCATGAATGTCACCACCGACCTGGGGAAAAGCTTCCCACCATTCACCCTATCTATGCTTTTCATAATTTTATACACTTCCCCTCATCCTCCGTCTTTCCAGGGAGAACAACCCCAGTTTACCCAATCTCTCCTCATAACTAAGCCCCTCCATACCAGGCAACATCCTGGTAAACCTCCTCTGTACTCCAAAGCCTCCACGTCCTTCTGGTAGTGTGACGACCAGAACTGGACGCAGTATTCCAAATGCGGCCGAACCAACGTTCTATACATCTGCAACATCAGACCCCAACTTTTATACTCTATGCCCCATCCTATAAAGGCAAGCATGCCATATGCCTTCTTCACCACCTTCTCCACCTGTGACGTCACCTTCAAGGATCTGTGGACTTGCACACCCAGGTCCCTCTGCGTGTCTACACCCTTTATGGTTCTGCCATTTATCGTATAGCTCCTCCTTACATTATTTCTACCAAAATGCATCACTTCGCATTTATCAGGATTGAACTCCATCTGCCATTTCTTTGCTCAAATTTCCAGCCTATCTATATCCTTCTGTAGCTTCTGACAATGCTCCTCACTATCTGCAAGTCCTGCCAATTTTGTGTCGTCCGCAAACTTACTGATCACCCCAGTTACACCTTCTTCCAGATTGTTTATATAAATGACAAACAGCAGAGGTCCCAATACAGAGCCCTGCAGAACATCACTAGTCACAGGCCTCCAGCTGGAAAAAGACCCTTCCACTCCCACCCTCTGTCTTCTGTGACCAAGCCAGTTCTCCACCCATCTAGCCACCTCCCCCTTTATCCCATGAGATCCAACCTTTTTCACCAGCCTACCATGAGGGACTTTGTCAAACCTTTACTAAAGTCCATATAGACAACATCCACGGCCCTTCCCTCGTCAACCATTCTGGTCACTTCTTCAAAAAACTCCTCCAGGTTAGTGAGGCATAACCTCCCTCTCACACAACCATGCTGACTATCGTTAATGAGTTTATTCCTTTCTAAATGCGCATACATCCTATCTCTAAGAATCCTCTCCAACAACTTCCCCACCACGGACGTCAAGCTCACCAGCCTATAATTACCCGGGTTATCCTTCCTACCCTTAAATAACGGGACCACATTAGCTATCCTCCAATCCTCTGGGACCTCACCTGCGTCCAGTGACGAGACAAAGATTTGTGTCAGAGGCCCAGCGATTTCATCTCTCGTCTCCCTGAGCAGCCTTGGATAGACTCCATCAGGCCCTGGGGATTTGTCAGTCTTTATATTCTCTAACAAACCTAACACTTCCTCCCTTGTAATGGAGATTTTCTCCAACGGTTCAACATTCACCTCCGAGACACTCCCAGTCAACACATCCCTCTCCTTTGTGAACACCGACACAAAGTATTCATTTAGGATCTCCCCTACTTCTTTGGGCTCCAAGCATAATTCCCCACTTTTGTCCCTGAAAGGTCCGATTTTTTTTTCCCTGACAACCCTTTTGTTCCTAACGTATGAATAAAATGCCTTGGGATTCTCCTTAATCCTGTCTGCCAAGGACATTTCATGACCCCTTTTTGCCCTTCTAATTCCCCGTTTGAGTTCTTTCCTACTTTCTTTGTACTCCTCCAGAGCTCCCTCCGTTTCTAGCTGCCTGGACTTAACATACGCCTCTCTTTTCTTTTTGACCAGTCCCTCAATTTCCCTGGTTATCCACGGTTCTCGAATCCTACCCTTCCTATCCTTTTTTACAGGCACATGCCTGTCCTGTAGCCCTAACAACTGTTCCTTAAAAGACTCCCACATGCCAGATGTGGATTTACCCTCAAACAGCCTCTCCCAATCAAGAGCTGCCAATTTCTGCCTAATCCCACTAAAGTTAGCCTTCCCCCAATCCAACACTTTACCCTTGGGACACCACTCATCCTTCTCCATCACTATCCTAAAGCTAACAGAATTGTGGTCACTATTTGCCACATGTTCCCCTACCGAAACTTTGAAGACCTGACCGGGCTCATTCCCCAGTACTAGGTCCAGTATAGCCCCCTCTCTAGTCGGGCTATCTACATCCTGAACTTGCAGCGTGGATCAGTACCTGGGACTTCGATGTTGTGGCTATTTCAGAGACATGGATAGAGCAGGGGCAGGAATGGATGCTGCAGGTCCCGGGGTTCAAATGTTTTAGTCGAAGTAGGGAAGGAGGTAGAAGAGGGGGAGGGGTAGCATTATTGGTCAGAGATTGTATCACAGTGTCAGAGAGGAGGTTTGATGAGGACTTATCTGTTGAGGTAGTATGGGCGGAGATTAGAAATAGGAGAGGAGAGGTCACCCTGTTGGGAGTCTTTTATAGACCTCCTAAAAGTTCTAGAGAGGTTGAGGAAAGGATTGCGGAGTCAATCCTGCTTAGGAGTGAAAGTAATAGGGCAATTGTTATGGGGGATTTTAACTTGACTAATATTGACTGGAATTGTTATAGCTCTAGCTCGTTAGAGGGGTCAGTTTTTGTTCAAAGCGTGCAGGAAGGTTTTTTGACTCAGTATGTAGACAGGCCAACTAGAGGTGAGGCTATATTGGATCTGGTGCTGGGAAATGAGCCAGACCAGGTGCTAGACTTGGAAGTTGGTGTGCATTTTGGTGATAGTGACCACAATTCGGTTACGTTCACCTTAGTGATGGAAAGGGATAGGCATGAACCTCGGGCCAGTGGTTTTAGCTGGGGGAAGGGTAATTATGAGGCTATTAGGAGAGAATTAGGAAACATAGGTTGGACTAGGAGATTACAGGGACTGGGAACGTCCGACATGTGGAGTTTTTTCAAGGAGCAGCTACTGCGAGTCTGTGATAGGTATGTCCCTGTCAGGCAAGGAGGAATTGGTAGGGCTAGGGAACCGTGGTGCACCAAAAAAGTTTCTTTGTTGGTTAAAAAGAAAAAGGAGGCTTATGTTCGGATGAGACGTGAGCACTCGGGTAGTGCACTAGAAAGCTTTAGATTGGCTAAGAGGGAGTTGAAGAGCGAGCTTAGAAGGGCTAAAAGGGGACATGAGAAGACTTTGGCGGATAGGGTTAAAGAGAATCCTAAGGCGTTCTATAGGTATGTCAAGAACAGAAGGTTGGTTAGGGCAAGTTTAGGGCCAGTTATAGATGGCAGAGGGAAGTTATGTGTGGAACCGGAGGAGATTGGTGAAGCATTGAACCAATATTTCTCTTCGGTGTTCACGCAAGGGGACATGAATATAGCTGAGGAGGACACTGGGTTGCAGGGGAGTAGAATAGACAGTATTACAGTTGATAAGGAGGATGTGCAGGATATTCTGGAGGGTCTGAAAATAGATAAATCCCCTGGTCCGGATGGGATTTATCCAAGGATTCTCTGGGAGGCAAGAGAAGTGATTGCAGAGCCTCTGGCTCTGATCTTCAGGTCGTCGTTGGCCTCTGGTATAGTACCAGAAGATTGGAGGTTAGCGAATGTTGTCCCATTGTTTAAGAAGGGGAACAGAGACTTCCCCGGGAATTATAGACCGGTGAGTCTCACTTCTGTTGTCGGCAAGATGTTGGAAAAAATTATAAGGGATAGGATTTATAGTTATTTGGAGAGTAATGAATTGATAGGTGATAGTCAGCATGGTTTTGTGGCAGGTAGGTCGTGCCTTACTAACCTTATTGAGTTTTTTGAGAAAGTGACCAAGGAGGTGGATGGGGGCAAGGCAGTGGACGTGGTATATATGGATTTTAGTAAGGCGTTTGATAAGGTTCACCATGGTAGGCTTCTGCAGAAAATGCAGATGTATGGGATTGGGGGTGATCTAGGAAATTGGATCAGGAATTGGCTAGCGGATAGGAAACAGAGGGTGGTGGTTGATAGTAAATATTCATCATGGAGTGCGGTTACAAGTGGTGTACCTCAGGGATCTGTTTTGGGGCCACTGCTGTTTGTAATATTTATTAATGATCTGGATGAGGGTATAGTTGGGTGGATTAGCAAATTTGCTGATGACACCAAAGTCGGTGGTGTGGTAGACAGTGAGGAAGGGTGTCGTAGTTTGCAGGAAGACTTAGACAGGTTGCAAAGTTGGGCCGAGAGGTGGCGGATGGAGTTTAATGCGGAGAAGTGTGAGGTAATTCACTTTGGTAGGAATAACAGATGTGTTGAGTATAGGGCTAACGGGAGGACTTTGAATAGTGTGGAGGAGCAGAGGGATCTAGGTGTATGTGTGCATAGATCCCTGAAAGTTGGGAATCAAGTAGATAAGGTTGTTAAGAAGGCATATGGTGTCTTGGCGTTTATTGGTAGGGGGATTGAATTTAGGAGTCGTAGCGTTATGTTGCAACTGTACACAACTCTGGTGCGGCCGCACTTGGAGTACTGTGTGCAGTTCTGGTCCCCACATTACAGGAAGGATGTGGAGGCTTTGGAGAGGGTGCAGAGGAGGTTTACCAGGATGTTGCCTGGTATGGAGGGGAGATCCTATGAGGAGAGGCTGAGGGATTTGGGATTGTTTTCGCTGGAAAGGCGGCGGCTAAGAGGGGATCTTATTGAAACATATAAGATGATTAGAGGTTTAGATAGGGTGGATAGTGATAGCCTTTTTCCTCTGATGGAGAAATCCAGCACGAGGGGGCATGGCTTTAAATTGAGGGGGGGTAGTTATAGAACCGATGTCAGGGGTAGGTTCTTTACCCAGAGGGTGGTGAGGGATTGGAATGCCCTGCCAGCATCAGTAGTAAATGCGCCTAGTTTGGGGGCGTTTAAGAGATCCGTAGATAGGTTCATGGACGAAAAGAAATTGGTTTAGGTTGGAGGGTCACAGTTTTTTTTTTAACTGGTCGGTGCAACATCGTGGGCCGAAGGGCCTGTTCTGCGCTGTAATGTTCTATGTTCTATGTTCTATGTACGCATTTTACAAATTCCTCCCCATTCAGAGTCCCAGCTCTCAGCGATTTCCAGTCTATACCAGGGAAATTGAAGTCTCCCACTACAACAACCCTATTTTTCCTGCACCTATCCAGTATCTCCTGACATATCCGTTCTTCCACTTCCCTTGGGCTGTTGGGGGCCTGTAGTATACCCCCAACATAGTGACTGCACCCTTCCTGTTTCTAAGCTCCACCCAGAGTGACTCGTTACACGACCCCTCTGAATTGTCCTCCCTCTGCACCGCTGTAATATGCTCTCCAACTAAAACTGCTACTCCCCCACCTCTTTTGGCCCCTCATCTGTCTCGCCTAAAACACTTGTACCCCGGAATATTCAGCTGCCAGTCCTGTCCCTCTTTCAACCAAGTCTCTGTCACTGCAACCACATCCAAATTCCTCGTGAGCATTAAGGCCCTAAGTTCGTCTGTCTTACCTGCTACCTCCTTGCATTGAAGTATAAGCACTCCAGACCTCCAGGCCCAGTGAGGTCATCCTCCCCCAGAGTCGCAAAGTTGAGCTAATCTTCCCCAATAAAAGTGGAATTGCAGTAAAGATTTGTGCAGCATGTTATAGTGATGGATGTTGTCAGACTATTTCACTGAGACTCTTGACACTTGAATTATCTGACATGCCCAGCCAATACTAAATCCTGTTACTGCTGGTTCATGTCATTCTTACATTGAAAATTTAATTGTGCAAGGTTATCTTTTGCCAATTTTCTGATAGGCAGCAACTGTTCGGATGGCTATGCACTAGGTATCTGAGGATTGCAAAACCATCTGTGCTGCTCTTGACTCTCACTGTCACAAGGAAAGCAGCAAACATTATTCCTGGCTGGTACACTGAGAAATCTTCCAGAATACAAACACAGCAGTTCCACCACAGGAGCAGAACAATTGATGCAACTAAGCCTGTGTTGGTATTGCCGCTTTCGTGTGAAACAAAATTGGATCAAATTAAATGAATGGAGGATAACAAATGAACCCCCCCCCCCCCCCCCCGCCCCTGCAAAAGAAACAAAACTTTAAATCAAAACAGGGTTCTGAGGAGAAATGATGCACCCCCAGCCCTCGTGCTGCCCACCGACCAAAACCCCCAACATGCCAGTGGACTGTGTGTGTTCCCTTTCCAGAATGGTGACCATGTGATGGTATTTACCCCGCAGTGCTGATAGTTGTAATTATGTCATCCCAGATCCCTTCCTCCTCTTTTCCATCATTATTATTATTAGATCACCTCTTATTCACAATATAGATCCAGTCTCTTCAATTTCTTCTCAGAGGACAATCCCCTCACCTCAGGAATCAATCTGTTAAACTTCCGTTGCATTCTTTTCAAGGGTATATATTCTTCCTTAGGTAAGGATTCCGAAACTGTGGACAATTTAATCATTATTCAATCTTATCTTGGATGTTTGAATTGAATTTTGCTGCATCAACCCCTTGGGTGATTTCCTGATGACCCAGAACAATAACCCGAGAATTGCCACTTCCAAATAGTTGTCTAACCAATAACCTTGTCCAGAGCTGAAGCTACTGATTCTTTCTATTGCTCCTATCAATTAATTTATTGTAGACTAAAGATTGGGTTAGTATTAATTAGTCAGTTTACTTACCAAGGCAGGAGTCTTTTTAGATGCCAATGTTACAACGGTCGTCACATTAAAAATGTCAGAGTTTGAATAATATTTATAATTCAGCTTTAAATAATTAAAATGTCTCCTTGTACATTAATCACAAAGTTAACTAGAAGTTACTATTAACCAGAAAATGAACTGGATGAGCCGTATAAATACTGTGACTACAACAGTAGGTCAAGGGCAGGGAATCCTGCTCGCCTCCTGCCTCCCCAAAGCCTGTCCACCATCTCCAAGGCACAAGTCAGGAATGTGATGGAATACTCACCACTTGCCTGGATGAGTGCAGCTCCAGCAACACTCAGGAAGCTCAACACCATCCCGGACAAAGCAGCCCACTTGATCGACATCCATTCATCACCTGAAACATTCACTCCCTCCACCATTGATGAACAGTGACAGCAGTGTGTACCATCTACCAGATGTACTTCAGCAAGGCTTCTTCAACAGCGCCTTTCAAACCTAGAAGGACAGCAGATGCACCTGCAAGTCCCCTCCAAAAGTCGCACATCATATATCGACCGTTCCTTCACTGTCACTAGATCAAAATCCTGGAACTCCCTCCCTAACAGCACTGTGGGTGTATCTACAGCACATAGACTGCAGAGGCTCAAGGAGGCAGATGATTACTGCCTTCTCAAGGGCAATTAGGGATGGGCAATAAATGCTGGTCTAGCTAGTGACACTCACATCCTGTGAACAAATAAATAAAAACAAGCCGCTACAATATGCAATTTCTTTTACAAAAGGGATTGGAATTTAAGATCAGTCAGACTACAATTCTGTGGGGCTGTGGTGAGACCACATCCACAAGTTGTGTACAGTATATCTGATGGTCATCATGAAATCACCCAAGAATTTGATAAGTTATTGTGGAAGATGTTGGAGGATTCTTTTCCTGGCAGGACTGACTTTCTAAAAGTCTAAGAACAAGGAGTTAGCCATTCAGGCTGAGATGAGGAAAACTTTTTTCACTCGAAAGTGTTGTGATTCTTCGGAATTCTCTACCCCAGAGAGCTGTGGATGCTCAATCACTGAGTATATCCATGGATTTTTGTTTCCCAAGGGAAGTAAAGGATTCAGGGATAGCGTGGGGTAGTGGATGATGTGGACTGATCTACAGAATGATCATCTTGATTAGTACAGCAGAGTCAAATTGCTCACAACTGCAATTGTTCCTGTTTCTGAACCACCTTCAGTCCCACAATATAGAATACCAAAGCCTTGTAATTCATTACAATGGTGTGGAACCCAATTGGCTGAGTCGGAGAAATTTCTTTTTGCTGAGGGATGTGAATCTTTGGAGTTCATTATCCCAGGCAGTTGTTGATGAAAGCAGCCAGCATAATTAAGGACCCCACCCACCCCGGACATTCTCTCTTCCACCTTCTTCCGTCGGGAAAAGGATACAAAAGTCTGAGGTCACGGACCAACCGACTCAAAAACAGCTTCTTCCCTGCTGCTGTCAGACTTTTGAACGGACTTACCTTGCACTAAGTTGATCTTTCTCTACACCCTAGCTATGACTGTAACACTACATTCTGCACTCTCTCATTTCCTTCTCTATGAACGGTATGCTTTGTCTGTATAGCACGCAAGAAACAATACTTTTCACTGTCTGTTAATACATGTGACAATAATAAATCAAATCAAATTCAGCCCATTGAGTCTACACTGACTCTGACAGAGTATCTTAGCCAGGCCCTCTTCCCCGCGCGATCCCATAGCTCATCCATCTAACCAGAACATGGTCAGGTATGGGTTTTATTGAATACAGTAAGAAGTCTAACAACACCAGGTTAAAGTCCAAAAGGTTTATTTGATAGCAAATGCCACTAGCTTTCGGAGCGCTGCCCCTTCGTCAGGTGGAGTGGGAGATGTGTTCACAAACAGGGCATACAGAGACACAAACTCAATTTACAGAATAATGATTGGAATGTTAATCAATGCTAATACGGTACGGGCGGCACGGTAGCACAGTGGTTAGCACTGCTGCTTCACAGCTCCAGGGTCCCGGGTTCGATTCCCGGCTCGGGTCACTGTCTGTGTGGAGTTTGCGCATTCTCCTCGTGTCTGCGTGGGTTTCCTCCGGGTGCTCCGGTTTCCTCCCACAGTCCAAAGATGTGCGGGTTAGGTTGATTGGCCAGGTTAAAAATTGCCCCTTAGAGTCCTGGGATGCGTAGGTTAGAGGGATTAGCGGGTAAAAAAAAAGGGATTAGCAGGTAGAGCCTGGGTGGGATTGTGGTCGGTGCAGACTCGATGGGCCGAATGGCCTCCTTCTGCACTGTAGGGTTTCTATGATTCTATAATACAGCTAATCAAGTCTTACAGGTACAGACAATGTGAGTACAGGGAGCATTAAACACAGGTTAAAGAGATGTGTATTGTCTCCAGACAGGACAGTTAGTGAGATTTTGCAAGTCCAGGCAAGTTGTGGGGGGTTTATTTTATTGAATGGCAGAGCAAGGTTACTCCTCTTTATGTTTCAAATTGGATGGGGGAGGGTTAAGTGCACAGAAATGGATGACGTAGGAGTGGGGGGAACGTGATAGCGTAATACGCGGGTTTTGATGACGCAGCTATTGATGACGTAAACACAGGTTTGACAAGGCCTTTACGCAGGTGCTGATGATGTAATCGCGCAGGTTGTAATGACGCGGGGCAGGACGGTGACGTCGCGCTGACCGTTGGGACAGCCATGGCGGCGGCGGCGCCCGCGGGCCCGGAGCAGGCGGAGGGCAGCGAGGCCGAGGCCGAGGTGTTCGACTCCAAGAGCCACTGCCTGGAACTGTCCCGCCGGCAGAACGAGCAGCGGAAGCGGGGCCTGTTCTGCGACCTGACGCTGTCGGTGGGAGGCCGCGATTTCCGCGCCCACCGCTCGGTGCTGGCCGCCGCCACCGAGTACTTCGAGCCGCTGCTGGGCGGCAACTTCGAGGAGTCGCGCTCGGAGCGGGTGGAGATGCGCAAATGGAGCACGGAGCCCGGGCCAGAGCCCGACACGGTGGAGGCCGTTATCCAGTACATGTACACCGGCAGCATCCAGGTTTCCACCGGCTCCGTGCATGAGGTGCTGGAACTGGCTGACAGGTGAGGCAGCGCCGGCTCTGATTGGCCAGGGGGATGGGGCCCCGGGCTGTGATTGGTCAGGGGAATGGAGCTCTGGCTGTGATTGGCCAGGGGGATGGGGCACCAGGCTCTGATTGGCCAGGGAATGGGGCCCCGGCTCTGATTGGCCAGGGGGATGGGCTCCTGGACTGTGGGGGGGGGGGGGGGTGGGGCCCCGGTCTGCAATTGGGGGGGGGTCTGCGATTGGCCGGTGGGGGTGGGGCCCCAGTCTGCGATTGGCCGGTGGGGGTGGGGCCCCGGTCTGCGATTGGCCGGTGGGGGTGGGGCCCCGGTCTGCGATTGGCCGGTGGGGGTGGGGCCCCGGTCTGCGATTGGCCGGTGGGGGTGGGGCCCCGGTCTGCGATTGGCCGGTGGGGGTGGGGCCCCGGGCTGCGAGTGGCCGGTGGGGGTGGGGCCCCGGTCTGCGATTGGCCGGTGGGGGTGGGGCCCCGGTCTGCGATTGGCCGGTGGGGGTGGGGCCCCGGTCTGCGATTGGCCGGTGGGGGTGGGGCCCCGGTCTGCGATTGGCCGGTGGGGGTGGGGCCCCGGTCTGCGATTGGCCGGTGGGGGTGGGGCCCCGGTCTGCGATTGGCCGGTGGGGGTGGGGCCCCGGTCTGCGATTGGCCGGTGGGGGTGGGGCCCCGGTCTGCGATTGGCCGGTGGGGGTGGGGCCCTGGGCTGCGAGTGGCCGGTGGGGGTGGGGCCCCGGTCTGCGATTGGCCGGTGGGGGTGGGGCCCCGGTCTGCGATTGGCCGGTGGGGGTGGGGCCCCGGTCTGCGATTGGCGGGTGGGGGTGGGGCCCCGGGCTGCGAGTGGCCGGTGGGGGTGGGGCCCCGATCTGTGATTGGCCGGTGGGGGTGGGGCCCCGATCTGTTATTGGCCGGTGGGGGTGGGGCCCCGGTCTGCGATTGGTCGGTGGGGGTGGGGCCCCGGTCTGCGATTGGCCGGTGGGGGTGGGGCCCCGGTCTGCGATTGGCCGGTGGGGGTGGGGCCCCGATCTGTAATTGGCCGGTGGGGGTGGGGCCCCGGGCTGCGAGTGGCTGGAGGGGGGAGGCGGCTGCCGTTGGCCGAGGGAATGGGGCCTAATTCTCGTATGAACGACAGTAACAAAGGCAGCACATGAGCAGGCTGTAATCGTGTGGGACGTCAGTACTGTGACTGCCAGCCTGAGGTGCATTGTATGATGCCCCCTATTACTATTGCAGAAGTATTTCTGGTGAAAGTGGTTCTGGGGTGTGAACCCGATAAACCCTTTATTCCATATTTGGGAGCAAAGTGCGTGTGTAGATCGCTGTAACGCTGCGAAAGGATCTGTTCCGGCCAGATGTTTTGTTGCTGACTGAAAGAATCACTGTATGCTCACTGTCAGAATTAAACAGCAGCTTCCCTGTGGCAGCCGAGCAGTTTGTGGCATTAGGCAGCCAGCGCACTCACCACTCCCGGTTCAAAGCCCTCCTGTTTACTTTGCACGAATTTATTTTGATGCTAATGTCCTCCTCTCTGGAGGCAAGAATAAAACCGCTTTGGTTGATGGTCTCTAACTCTTATTTCATGCAACATGAAGTTTGTAGTAGCTTTAATTTCTAAACAGGTTAAGCACGTGGCACATTTGTTTTCAATGTACTGTTCTTTAGTAGCATTTACAACATTTTCCAAAACTGCCATTTCCTTGTTCCAGGTTCCTCTTGCTTCAACTGAAGGAATTCTGTGGAGAGTTTCTGAAGAAAAAGCTAAACCTCACCAACTGTGTGGCAGTTCACAGTCTGGCCCACATGTACTCACTGGACCAGCTGGCATTGAAAGCTGCAGACATGATCCGCAGGGATTTCTCCAAGGTGGTACAGGATGATGAGTTCTACACGTTGCCTTTCCACCTGGTGAGGGACTGGCTGTCAGACTCTGAAATCACAGTGGACTCTGAGGAAGTTCTTTTTGAGGCTGTGGTAAAGTGGGTGCAGCGGAACCCAGAGGAGAGGGAGAAGCACTTTGAGGAGTTGTTCCAGTTGCTGCGGTTGCCTCAGATGAAGCCCACATACTTAACCCGGATCATCAAGTCTGAGCGGCTAGTGGCTGATAATGCCAACTGCCTCAGGCTGGTTTCAGAAGCAGTGGAAGGTCATGCACTGCGGTCGGAGAATCTTCAACCTCCCAATCTGGAGCACTGGGCGTCCCATGTTGTGTCATTCCAACCGCGCTTTGGGCAGAACATGGACATTATCATGGTGGTGGGTGGTGTGTCAGAGGGTGGGGATTATCTGAGCGAATGTGTAGGATACTTCATTGATGAAGATCGATGGGTAAATCTCCCCCACATTCACAATCACCTAGACGGCCATGCTATGGCCATCACAGACTCTCATGTGTATGTGGCTGGCTCCATGGAGCCTGGATTTGCAAAGACGGTGGAGAGGTACAGCCCAAACAGAAACAGCTGGGAGCAGGTTAATAACCTCATCACAAGGAAGCATTCCTTCGGCCTGTCGGCGGTTAAGCAGAACTTGTATAGTATCGGGGGGCATGGGAATTTTAGCCCGGGGTTCAAAGATGTTGACGTTTATGAACCTGAACAGGACAGGTGGCACCATCTGGAGTCAGCTCCCAAAATATTGCGGGATGTTAAAGCCATCAGTGTGGAAGATCGTTTTGTATACGTCACTGCTCGCACCCCCGTGGATACCGATAATGAGGATGGGCTGGAGACTATAAATGCAAAGTATGATACTGACACGAGGCAGTGGCAGGATGTGGAATCTCTGCCGCTCCTTGATAACTACTGCGCTTTCCAAATGGCCATTGCAACCACAAACTTTTACCACACAGCTTCTTGCTGCCCCAAGTGTTACCCTGTGACAGATGGTGAAGCAAAACAGAAAATCTCTAGCATGACAGCTGATGAAATCCTGGAAAGCTTACCACCCGAAGTGCTGAGTATTGAGGGTGCGGCCATTTGCTACTTCCGTGATGATGTCTTCATAATCGGTGGCTGGAAGAACAGTGACGACATGGACAAGCAGTACCGGAAGGAGGCATACCGCTATTGCTCAGAGAGGAAGCGTTGGATGCTGCTGCCTCCCATGCCCCAGCCACGATGCCGAGCAACTGCTTGTCACGTGAGGATACCTTACAGGTACCTGTACGGAGCCCAGAGGTACCCAATGCCACAGAACCTGGCCAGGCAGCGGGAACGGCTACAGCAGATGCAGCAGTTGCATCGACGATCTCTCAGCCTCAGGCGGCAACTGCAACCTCAAGTTGAATGTTAACCAGGAGCACTTCTGGGGTTTGGGAGTTTGGTGAAAACCCTCCCCCAAAAGCTCCAGTTCAAATCTGGTTCTTCGCAGCTTAATATAATTTGGAGGTCAGTGCTAACTGGAATTCCTGCCCCTCCAAAAATAAATTGCTGTGACAATACAGATTATATAGGCAGTTGAATGTAGCGGCAGTGTGTTGGGGGAGAGTTTTCATACTCAACTGTTCTAGAGTAGAAATAAGGGTCAGTGTCGTACCCAAATGGACTCAGACATCAAACAAGACTTGAATGTCATATGTTTCTCTCACAAGCACTTGCTCTTTGGGTTATACCTTACAACAAGATAAATGTTCCAGAAGCTATGGGATTAAATCACGTTAGGATGGTTCACTACATTCAGTCACTTGGGTGTCTTTTTCCAAACTTTCTCCCTTGCCACACTCCATCTCCAACCATGTCGATGTGTGCCATGTTTTTTTTAAAAAATGTCTTACCTTGGTGTTATTCATGTAGCATTTCCTATTATGTTTTTTTTACCACTTCATCCCTCGTGAGACCCAAGTTTTACCTCCTCCATAGAACCCACATTTATTTAAATATGCGAAATTTCTAATTTTCTGAACATGAGGCAGCAGAGAGAGCCTGTCCTGTTCTGTTGAGCCACAATAATTTTCTCAGGATGTCATTTAATTGTGTGAACATGGCCACTGCTACTTGCTCCACTATATGTAGTGGCACTGCAACTTTCCTCTATCTGCTCTGATCAAAAACGATGATGATAGTAGACCGGGGAGCCAGTCTGATGGATTCCATTCTCCCTGGTGCCTGACAGCACGTGAAACCAAGTCTTAGCGTGATAATTTATTGAGAGAATGGTAAGAGTAAGTTCATTGGAGTTGAACTTTATTAAAGTAGCACAATTGACATGGAGACCGAGATAATTTACTCTGGAGTTTCCAGTCGTGACCCAGAAATCGGAATGGGCTCAGTTAACAGTTGGAAAACTAATCAGCATAAGATTCCCTAAGCACTTTGGTTGTTGTAGAAAGCACTTTAAACTGATGCTTGTTAACTCGAATAGAGCACGCAGTGAACAGTACTGCTGTTAAACCACACTACAATTAAACTTACTGGTTTCCATTTTAAGTTTGTCCCTTTAAAGCACTGATTGTGTCATGATTAGCTTTCTAGTTTTGACCAAACTATAGGTCAGTGAATACTGATTCACTGGTCCAGTAACCTGGTATCTGATATGAATTGGGTATTGATTTTTGGGCATCGCTGGCTAGGCCAGCATTTATTGCCCAGCCCTAGTTGCCCGTCAGAAGGCGATGGTGAGCTGCTTTGAACCACTGCAGTCCCTGAGGTTTAGGTACACTTCTAGTGCTGTTAGGGAGCAAATTCCAGGATTTTGAACTAGCAACAGTGAAGGAACAGCCGATATGTTTCCAAGTCAGGATGATGAGTGACTTGGAGGCGAGCATGTCTTGGGCTGCTCTTGTCCTTCTAGATGGGTTTGGAAGGTTACATTTTATTTTTGGCTTTCAATTTGGACTGTGCGGGGAAGAGCTTAACATCCTACTAAAGGGTTTGACAGAATTACAATTCAACATTTTAGGGTTGGCCAGGGTGATGGAGTGACTGCTCTGAATGATTATTTGCCGACCCATGCCACCTTTTCTTTCTCTCTGCCTTATTTCCTGCTGTTGCTCAGAGCTGGGACTTATGGTGAGTTTTGCTTTGGATTCAGCAGCATTTGTCTGTTACATATAGATTTCATCGATTGCTGCATCCTGTTCAAATTGATTGAGACTCTCGACTGTGAGGTTTGATTAAGAGTTTTCAATGTTCCCTACAATGGACAAGGAGAAACTACCCCACCAAGTCCTTTGTGTAACCTATTTAAGTCCTTTATTCCTGCAGTTAAAAATCTAGAAAACATTGAAATATAAGAGTGTTAAATAGTTCTGTCATACAATCAACTATGTTTCCAAGGTATAGTGAGGTTAGAGTATAGCTTTCAGTTGCAGTGTCTCCGGTGGTGCTGTCACTTTCTGCTGTGCTGTGTATATATGTTGCACTGTGTGTATATATGTATCCTGACATGTAAGACCATTGGGTTCTGAGATGTATTTTCCCTGTATAGATCTATATATTTCCAAACCTGTTATCCTCAAAAAGAGGGAGAGGCCTAAATTTAAACTGGCCAACCTAACTTCTGTATCAGAAGTCACTTTGTTTGAAGTAGTATAAGTGGTTCAAGTAGAAGATTGAACGTGTGTTTTGTAAATGTATTTGTAAGATGACTTTGTAAAATGGTTTTGTCATGCCAGTGAGAGGAGTATGGTCATGCCTTTGATTTGTGGCTATGGGCAGCCTGTCTGACAGGGCTGTGGTGTTTTCTGGGGAGAATGTCCTGCAAGTCACACAATGTCTGCACAATTCCCTTTTTTCCTAAATGAAACTTTTATAAACTCACTATAATATATAATTGGTGATGTCCCAATGTTTATTCATAGCAACTGGTTTCCAAAACTGGAGGTTTTTTGTGCTGCACCATTTGCCATTTTTATCATGATGCTCGGGAATGTAACACTAAATCCCAAAGTAGGATTGATACCAAGGAAGCAGGTTTCACACTGCTGGTATTTTCCTTTCTGTTCAAATTTTAAATGAAATAAGAACCATAAGTATTTGTAGTTACCAGGCTTGTTTAGTATGTGTTCTGTCTGGAGTGGGATTGTACTTAAGCCAGTACATTTAAGTGTTGTGTTATATTCCGCTTTCCGATACTAGTAGACTGAATTAATCTCATTGTCCCTTCACTACCAGTGGCCTACCTGGAACCTCAGAATGCTCTCCACTGACAAGCCAGTTTGGAAGGAGAGGTTCTGTAATTGTATTGCTGTGAGGTGTTCTCTCCATTACACTTCACTGAAGTCATTATGAGCTTCATGGCCATTGAGTGCACAGTTTCCCCCTCGGTCCTCATGCTCACCTCGAGTGATCCTAGACTGGGATTTCTTCCTCCTCCTGCCAAATTATATTTATACTATCAGATATGACGCAACCATCCAGAGGTAAGTAATGCTGGTGATACAATTGAGGGTGTGTTATTCAGAGGGTTCCATTCACTGGGATGTGGCTTGGTGAGTGGTGAATTTCTGTCTTGGGAAAGCCATGCACAGGCATTGTCCGCACAAGTAATCAGTCTGACTTATGCTGTTCAAAGGTAAGACACTGGGCCAGAGGAGAAAGTTTTCAGCTACATTCGCCCAACCTCAGAAATGATCTGGTGTCTTTATGTACTGAAGTACTCTGTGCTAATGAGGCATTTTATTTTTAGATTCAGCACATGCAGTGTCACAAGCAGTGGTAAGTGATACATCAGCATGGTTTGACAGGAGAGGCGTTCTGCCTGTTTAGCATGGAGCACTAAACACAATGAGAAATGTTTTGCTGCACCTCGCTTTATAATCCATAAAGTTCAAGCTGCAGTAAGAATGTAGTTTCTTCAGGTTTAACATCCAGCATGAAACCTTGCCTGCAAACAGTCCAGTTCGGTGGCCCCTTATTGTGATGTAAATTTGAAAGAAGGTCTTGTTTTATGTGTCTTACTGCACCTCGGAAATACCTTGAAGTATTTCATGTTCACTTTTGGAGTGAATTTTAACTGTTCTGTTGGAAAAAGATGGCTGTCATGAAGTGTACAGCAAGATCCCAGTAGCAGTTAATTGGCGATCAATGACAGACTGCCCTTGATTTCAACATCTTTCAATTGTGTTAGAAAATTTGGGTAGCTGTAGAAGCATTACTTTATTAGGAGTGAAGATCATTTAAATTGTTTTTTAATTACCTGTGTGTGATGCAACTCCTGATGCTCTATGTCCTTGATGTTGGCAGCTCTGCCATAGAGTATCTCTAGTCAGCTGGTGGCACCACATTGTGCACACTCTGGACATTTTATACATCCCTGTGATCTTGTGTCCATGTAACACAGGAGTTGAGTGGAATCTCCTACATTAAGTGATGAGATGTACAGAGTGTGGATTGGGCCAGTGAGAATATCAGTGAGGGTGTCCTTTTTTTAATTCATTCCTGGGACATGGGCGTCACTGGCTGGCCAGCATTTATTGCCCATCCCTAGTTGCCCTTGTTCAGAGGGCAGTTGAGAGTCAACCACATTGCTGTGGGTCTGGAGTCACATGTAGACGAGACCGGGTAAGGATGGCAGATTTCCTTCCCTAAAGGATATTAGTGAACCAGATGGGTTTTTCCGACAATCGATAATGGTTTCATGGTCATCAGTAGATTCTTAATTCCAGATAATTCTAAATAATTTGTTTCTATTAACATCTACACGTTATCATTGGCTTGTTGGATATTTTAACATTTGATTTCTCTTTTCATTCACTCTTCATAGAGGATTCCCTGGACAATGCTTTTAAATGTATTCTGCTGTTCTGAAGTGTAGAATTAGCAGAGTGAAATCTGCATCAATACTTGGTTCAAAAGATTAACCGAATGTGTTTGTTCAGAGGTTTGGAGCGGTTGGGGGCTCAGTGTGATGGCTCCCCATTGTTTGGCTGCCGCATTTTCAAATTGGACCAATTTCTTTCATCAGTTTACTGATTTCCTGTTTCCTTGGCTGATCTGTACATTTTTATTTGTTAAATATTCTTACCCCTTTCTTGGTTATCTTGCCCTCATTGTTTGTCCAAAACATGCTGAGGAATTGTGCTAAGATGCACGTCCTTTCAAAAAACACAGATTTCACAATTCATGTGTGTCTGTGAGAGAATTGTCCAGGGTTTCATCTCCCTCTGCCTAAGGAGGTGGAGCATCTTGCTACTATGTAGTGAGGGAGGGGAGTGAGGTAAGGAAAGTGTTTTGAGTTCTGATGTAGGCTCTGCTTTAATCTCTCAGCAGTGTGTACTGTCTTGTATTCAAGCATGAGGTCCATTCCAGTTTGTCTCCATCAATGTTGGGTGTTCCTGTTGCTTTTTTTTTTAAAAAACAAAAGCTTTGCCTAAGCGGATTTTCCCCCAACTCAAATGCATTTGTGCAGCTGGCTGGGCTCAGTGTGATTGTGACTTGCGTTGAATTAAAGGGGATAGTGGAAGGAGTATCTTTCAAATAGAAGGGTATTTGCTTTCTGCCTGACGCCATTTGGAATATTTGCTCGCAAGATTGCCCAGACTTTACAAATTAATTCTAATGAGCACATGCATGATTATTGTGTGTTCCGCAATGTGATAGTCATTCACTCTCGTGTTTTTTTTATATTGTATTGTAACTTGTCAATAAAGGAAGAGTTTAAGTTTACCATGAATTGTGTGTGTTTGCTTTCTATAGGGGAGTTGGTGATAGTGGAGTGCACAGTTGATATAATAACTAAATCTCAACTGCCTGTTCTGCTATTGGGCGGCCCATTGTTAGCACTGTTGCCTCACAGTGCCAGGGACCCAGGTTTGATTCCTGGCTTGGGGCACTGTGTGGAGGTTTTCCCTGTGTTTGCGTGGGTCTCCTCTGGGTGCTCCAGTTTCCTCCCACAGCCTGAAAGAGGTTCGGTGCATTGGCCATGTTAAATTCACCCTCCGTGTACCCGAACAGGCACTGGAGTGTGGCAACGAGGGGATTTTCGCAATAACTTTATTGCAGTGTTAATGTAAGCCTTACTTGTGACAATAATATATCAACACAATTTCAACCACACTATCTGGGATTGATTAGCATAGGTCAGATTATCCAACTCTTTGGAGATGGGGCAAAGTATCTGCAAAGCCAGAGTGTGGAACACAGTTACACGCTATTGCAAGATCTATGCAGAACCACTATCCTTTCTCATCCCTCCAATATTCCTTTCAGTCCTGGGAAATCACTGCAGAAATTCCTCGGCCCAACCATCTTTAGCTGCTTCATCAATGACCTTCCCTGCATCGTAAAGTTGGAAGTGGGGGTGTTTGCTGATGATTGTATTCTGCTCCGCACCGTTCACAACTCCTCAGATACTGAAGCAGCCCATGTTCATGACCTGGACAATATCCAGACTTGGGCTGATAGAAGGAAGTAACATTCACACCACACAAGTACCAGGCAATGACTTGACAATTAATGGCGCTACCATTGCTAAATCTCCTGCTATCAACACCCTGGAGGTTATCATTAACCAGAAACTGAACTGGACCAGCCATAAAAATGATGTGGATACAAGAGCAGGTCCGAGGTTTGGAATTCTGTTATGAGTAACTTGTCTTCTGACTTCTCAAAGCCTGTCTGCTATCAACAAAGCACAAGTCAGGGATACTCTGCACTTGCATGGATGAGTGCAGCTCCAACACTCAAGAAACTCAGCACCATCCAGGACAAAGCCCTCTTGCTTGAAAACCCGTCCACCACCTTAAATATTCACTCCTTCCATTACTAATGCACAGCAACAACAGTGTGTTCCACCTTCAAGATGCATTGTTGTAACTCATCAAGGCCCCTTCAACAGCAGTGTCCAAACCAGTGATCTTTACCACCTAGCAGGACCAAGGCAGCAAATGTAAATCCTGGAACTTCCTTCCTAACAGCACTGTGGGTGTACCTACAGCACATGGACTGCAGCAGTTCCAAAAGGTGACTCACCACCACCTTCAAGGGCAATTGGAGAATGGCAATAAATGTTAGTCCAGTGATGCCCACATCCCACAACAAATAAAACAAAATTGTGATGCTCCTGTGTTAATTCATTCATGGGGTATGGGTGTTGCCAGTAAGTCCAGCATAAATGCTGACCCCTAATTACCCTTGAGAAGGTTGTGGTGAGCTGCCTTCACAGGACAGTTAAGTCAGTCTTGTTACTATGGGTCTAGAGCCACAAACAAGCCAGACCCAAGGCAGATTAAAGGACATTAATGAACCAGATGAATTTTTAATTACAATCCAGTGGTTATATGATCACTATTGCTGATTCTTTTTAATTCCAGATTTATCTCATTCTTAAATACCCCAACTGCCAATGTAGCATGTGAATTGGTATCTCTGACAATTAGTCCATACCTCCTCATTACTAATCCAGTAACATAACCATAGTCTTTTGTTTTTGTCTTTTAACCCTTGGGGTACAAATTCAACTTCCAGACTGCAAAAAAACCATTTTGGTTCTTTATAAGTTCAACTCGATTGAAGATCATAAGAAACAAGGGCAGGAGATGTAATTGTGTCTTTTCATCAGTGAATAAGGTCACAGCCTAATTGTGACAAAAGAACAAAGAAAATTACAGCACAGGAACAGGCCCTTCGGTCCTCCAAGCCTGCACCGACCATGCTGCCCAACTTAACTAAAACCCTCTACACTTCCGGGGACCATATCCCTCTATTCCCATCTCAGTCATGTACTTGTCAAGATGCCCCTTAAAAGTCACTACCTTTTCCGCTTCCACTACCTCCCCCGGCAATGAGTTCCAGGCACCCACCACTCTGTGTAAAAAATCTGCCTCATACATCTCTTTTAAACCTTGCCCCTCGCACCTTAAACCTATGCCCCCTAGTAATTGACTCTTCCACCCTGGGAAAAAGCTTCTGACTATCCACTCTGTCCATGCCTCTCATAATCTTGTAGACTTCTATCAGGTCTCCCCTCAACCTCCGTCGCTCCAATGCGAACAAACCAACTTTCTCCAACCTCTCCTCATAGCTAATGCCCTCCATACCAGGCAACATCCTGGTAAATCTTTTCTGTACCCTCTCCAAAGCCTCCACATCCTTCTGGTAGTGTGGCGACCAGAATTGAACACTATATTCCAAGTGCGGCCTAACTAAGGTTCTGTAAAGCTGTAACATGACTTGCCATTTTTAACTCAATACCCCGGCCAATGAAGGCAAGCATGCCGTGTGCCCTCTTGACTACCTTCTCCACCTGCATTGCCGCTTTCAGTGACCTGTGTATCTGTACACCCAGATCCCTTTGCCTATCAATACTCCTAAGGGTTCTGCCATTTACTGTATATTTCCTATCTGTATTAGACCTTCCAAAATGCATTACCTCAAGTGACCTTGAGTTCACTTTCCTGTCTGCCCCATAACCCTTGACATTCTTGTTGATTAAAAATCTGTCTAACTCAGCCTTCGCTGCTTTCCGGGGTAGAGAATTTCAAAGACTAACCACCCCCTGAGAGAAGGAAGACTCCTTACTTTAAACTGTTTCCTCCAATAATAGATTCCTCTACCGGAGGTAAGATCCAGAATCTATCCTGTCAACCTTAGAATCTTACATGTTTCAGTAAAATCACCTCTAAGCTCCAGTGAGTATAGACCTAACCTGCTCATTTTTTCTTCATTAGACAGCCCCTTCATTGCAGGAATCAGCCCAGTGAACCTTCTCTAAATTGCTTCCATGTAAGTAATGTCCCTCCTTATGTAAGGTGACCAAAACTGTACACCACCCCAGCTGCAGTCCTAGCATTGTTGTGTACAGTTGTAGTAAGACTTCCCATGGCCGACATTCCATTTGCCTTCCTAATTACTTGCATGCCAACCTTTAGTGACTCAGGTACAAGGACACTAGAGCCCTCTGTACCAACGCATTCTGCGGTCCCTTTCATTTAAATAATATTCTGCTTTTCCATTATTCTTGGCAAAGCCTCATATTTACCCTCTGCTTGAATGCAAGGTTCATCACACCCCAGGTAAAGTTCCCTTTCAAACTACCTCACAGCTCATCAGCCAACTGTCCCAAAATGGTATCTGCCTTCCCCCTACCCACCATCCTTGTGGCCTCCACAGTCTGACATCCTCTCCTGGTTATTGAATGTTACTGCAATTTCTCGTTGCTTCTGGCCTTTTGGCTAAGATCAAGTGTAGTTTTGGCATCCTGAATTTGGTTGAAGTCATGAGGTTACACTGAGGCTTCATTTGAAGCAATTTTTTTAAAGCGGCAGCTCGGCCTTTTGGCTAAGATGCAAATGAGATCAAGCCTTGGAAAAGGTGCAATGCCTGTTCCAATCAGCTTGGATCATGTAGATCAAGCACAAGACAGGAAGTGGGAAGCCTATCGTGTCAGCTTGGATCTGGAACGTCTCACTTGTGGAGACTTTGAATTGGACTTTGGGTTGAATTGGATATAAACAAAAAAAAAATTCTTGTTGCAGCAAATGCAGCTCTTTGGCATGGTATTCCTGCAAGTTGCAACGTGGTTTACTTAGTCCACTAAGAAACTTTCATTTTTCCGGTGTTCCTGTGATGACCTGGTTCGTCCTCTTAATTTGCTTCCATCCATGCGTTCTTGTATCCCCACACTCTGAGCACAATGATTACAGAAATGCTGGATTCTTTTCATCAGACCTCGTTGCAGCTACTGAGCACTTTTTATGAAGATTTCCGTTCCATATTTACCTTTAATTATACATTTTATTAATTTAGACATTTAACCCTCTGTTCTACCCTGCTGCAATCTAATTTAATGCATTATTCAATTCCTTTATCCAGCTTCTGAATCTCACATGAGATCACATCTGCCACACTGTTCTCAGTGGAAGGATCTAAGTTCCTCCAGTCACAAAAACCGAAAATGCTGAAAAATCTCAGCAAGTCTGACAGTCTTTGTGGAGAGAGAATAGAGCCAACGTTGAGAGTCTGGATGACCCTCCGTCAGTGCAGCTTTCAGTCTTCTCTTAGCTCAGACCTTTGCCGTGAGGGAAGTCACTTTCTTACCCTTTATCCCTGAGTAGAAATTGCCAGGGGATAGATGCACTCTTCCTGTGTCGGTACAGCGTTAAGGGCAATGTGCTGGCTGTTACTTACCCCAGAATAAAGGTGCTTTTATTGATGTTCTTCCCATTGTACCGCACAGATCCTTTAAGATTCTTCATCGCAGTGACCAATTAACATATGCAGACCAATCTTCACACTGTGCTTAAAATTTTATTTAAAAATAAGTTTTCTTTATGGTTATTACACTGTTGATTCTTCAGGAAAATATTTTATTGGTAACAGCAAAAGAGTAATCGGGTTGTCAGTGCAGAGATCATACCGCTAAGAGACTGGTAGAGGCAGAGTATTTGATCTGTTCCTCACGGGATAGTAACCCCAGCAAGCTGTCTCTGGGGGCGGCATACTCCCTCACATTGGGCAGTCCGGGCACCACACAGCAGCTCAGGGCGCTGCGGTAAATACTCATGTCGTGGGCGTCGTACCACTCGTCCGTCTTCTCGTCGTAGCACTCCACGTTGAACGTTGTGGTGAAGCCGTTGAAGCCGCCCACGACAAAGAGGAGATCGTCCACCACCTCAATTCCAAAATTGCTCCGCGGGTTGAACATGGTGGGCAAGGTGCGCCAGGTGTTGGTGAGGGGGCTGTAAGCCTCGGCACTCCGCAGACGGTTCGCCCCGTCGAAGCCTCCAACCTGCCGTTCAAAAAGGGGGAGGAGAAGCAACGTGTTCATCACAGAGGAAGTGCTGCATTTCCTTGCAGAATACATGGTTTGTAACTAGCACTCTTCCAGCCCTACTCTCCAGCCCAGATAGTTTAACTGTGGGCAGGTTATTAACCACTCTGCACTGGGCCAGCTAAAGAGAATTCTTGTCCCTGAGAAAGGACGAAACGAAGATAACGCTGGAAACTGGGAGTCAAACTCACGAGAAAAAAGTTTTTTAAAGAAATATTTCTCATTGGGAAAAAGGTTTTGAGGTGATGAGCTGCAGCTTTCAAAATTGTGAGGAAATGGGAAAAGTCTATAAAATGCTCTTTCATCGATTTCCCTTCTTAGCCGTGCCCCCCAGTTCCTGCTCCAGGTACACTGAATAACTATTTACCAAAATAAATGAAAGAGTTTGCCTTTCTATGTTATTTTTTTACAATCTCAGCATGGCCCAGAACATTTTACAGACAAATCAGCACTTTAAGTGCAGTCACTGTTATAATGCTGGAAACTTGACAGCCAATTTACACACAGCAAGATCCCACAACCACAATGTGGTCAATGACCAGATCCTCTGCTTTAACAGTATTGTTTGAAGGGTAAATGTTGTCTAGGACGCCGAGGAGAACACCTCTGCTCTTCAGAATAGAGCCATGGGATCTTCCATGTCAGCTCAGGGAGCAGATGGGGAATCTCTCTCGGAAAGGCAGCGCCCACTCAGTAACGAACTCAGTGCTCAGGTGTCCGGACTGGGGCTTGAACCCGTAACCTGCTGCCTCTGAGTGTTACCCATTTCCTCAAGGGTGACAGCTGGAAAGAAAGGAGATGCAGGGACAGAGGAAAGTTCTGGGAAGGTTAGTTGCAGCTGGAGTTAGTTAGGAGTGACACAGTCACAATCGGAGTGGGCTTCATGGCCTCTTGTGCTGTCATTCCGAGGGTTCAGTGATGTCCCAGCTGGGTGGGTGGGGGTTAAGATCAATTAAAATACATGAACTTGTTCAATT
Organism: Mustelus asterias; assembly: GCF_964213995.1. NCBI lineage: Eukaryota > Metazoa > Chordata > Chondrichthyes > Carcharhiniformes > Triakidae > Mustelus > Mustelus asterias. The sequence continues at coordinate 108,867,044 of NC_135811.1, forward strand.
GGTTATTACTCAGCATCCACCAGTTAACAATACTTCTAATGGGAACCATTGTATTTAGGGTTAGAATAAATGTCTGGGGGAATATATAGAAACTGTTTTGTATCGATTCCCACAGTGCTGTTTCTTGCCAGACTGTAGAATTCTAGACTGATTAATGACACCTCACTGCACGCCTCCTGGAATAAGCATCTCCCTCTCATTCAACACCCCCCTCCCCCTCCCCAACCGTTCTGAAGGTGGGCCTACCGTTGGGACAAGGGAATGGATTTAATGGATTATACAATGTTGGCTCACATAATTCAACTTCAAACAGCCCCCATGTTAAATCACCACAGTCTCATCTTGGGGTCAGGAAGGTCCTTCTGGCCACACGTGTCCACCCCATCACCCACTTTCTGCTTTCAGTCGCCTTAATCCCTGCAATCTCATTCCTCAACTCTTCATAATATAAAAGCAAATTATTGCAGATGCTGCAATCTGAATCCAAAAGAGAAAATGCTGGAAAATCACAGCGGGTCTGGCAGCATCTGTAAGGAGAGAAAAAAGCTGTCGTTTCGAGTCCAGATGACCCTTTGGCAAAGCTAAAAGGCAGAGAAAGTGGGAGATATTTATACTGCAGGGTGAGGGAATGAAAGGTGAGTCATAGCCACAGAAACCAGGAGAAAAGCTGCTAATGGCAGCCCATAGAGAGAATAGAAGGTGTGAATGGCCAAACGGCAGAGAAGCTGAAATCAGAGGGTAAACTGTGACAGATGAAGATGTGGGGGGAGAGGGGGGGGGAGAGGTAAAACTGAGAAAAAGGGGGAAGAAAATAGGGGAAAGAAGGGAAGAAAAATAAAGACAATAAAAAATAAAAGGTAGAGAACAGTTAAAAATTAAATAAAATGAAAACAAAGGGGTCGAGGTGGGGTAGGGCAAATCATCTGAATTTGTTGAATTAAAACTCTTCCTAAAGAGTTTTCTCAATCCTTGAAATCACTCTCCCTGCCATTCACAGGTTCCTCAAACCTGCCTTTGGACATCTCCCCTGTTAATTACAGCCAGTTCTCCTGCCCAGTCCACGAAGTATTTTAGGATGTTTCTAACATTAGAAGTGATATGACAAAGTAAGTTGTCAGATGGTGAACACTTCAACAAGCACTTCCAACGCTGCCAGGATTGTTTCATTTTTTCCATTTGATTGGATGCGAGGCACGGGGGAGAATATTAAAATCTGCAAGTTTACAAGACGCCATAGAAAGTGTCAGTTTGAGCCTCTTGTTGCTGATTATTTATTCACCAAAGAATGCAGCCCTGAGTGAAACTTGGATTGGAAAAAGAATAAGCCAGTATCTTGGATAATGGGAGAAATTGGCAAATAATCCCAGCATCCTTCATATTGACAGAAATAAGGAAAATGTGATGTTCATTCTGCATCGTATAAAATGCTGCTGCTCACCCCTTTATTCCTGTCCTTTTTATTCTCTCTGTGCAGACTGCCCCCTCTCTCTGGGCAGACTGCCCCCTGTCCCCTCTCTCTGTGCAGACTGCCCCCTTTCTCTGGGCAGACTGCTCCCTGTCCCCTCTCTGTGCAGACTGCCCCCTGTCCCCTCTCTGTGCAGACTGCCCCCTTTTTCTGGGCAGACTGCTCCCTGTCCCCTCTCTGTGCAGACTGCTCCCTGTCCCCTCTCTGTGCAGACTGCTCCCTGTCCCCTCTCTCTGTGCAGACTGCCCCCTGTCCCTCTCTCTGTGCAGACTGCCCCCTTTCTCTGGGCAGACTGCTCCCTGTCCCCTCTCTGTGCAGACTGCCCCCTTTCTCTGGGCAGACTGCCCCCTGTCCCCTCTCTGTGCAGACTGCCCCCTGTCCCCTCTCTGTGCAGACTGCTCCCTGTCCCCTCTCTGTGCAGACTGACCCTCTCTGTGCAGACTGCTCCCTGTCCTCTCTCTGTGCAGACTGCCCCCTGTCCCCTCTCTGTGCAGACTGCTCCCTGTCCCCTCTCTGTGCAGACTGCTCCCTGTCCCCTCTCTGTGCAGACTGCTCCCTGTCCCTCTCTCTGTGCAGACTGCTCCCTGTCCCTCTCTCTGTGCAGACTGCCCCCTTTCTCTGGGCAGACTGCTCCCTGTCCCCTCTCTGTGCAGACTGCTCCCTGTCCCCTCTCTGTGCAGACTGCTCCCTGTCCTCTCTCTGTGCAGACTGCCCCCTGTCCCCTCTCTGTGCAGACTGCTCCCTGTCCCCTCTCTGTGCAGACTGCTCCCTGTCCCCTCTCTGTGCAGACTGCTCCCTGTCCTCTCTCTGTGCAGACTGCTCCCTGTCCTCTCTCTGTGCAGACTGCCCCCTCTCTGGGCAGACTGCTCCCTGTCCCCTCTCTGGGCAGACTGCTCCCTGTCCCCTCTCTGGGCAGACTGCTCCCTGTCCCCTCTCTCTGTGCAGACTGCTCCCTGTCCCCTCTCGGGGCAGACTGCTCCCTGTCCCCTCTCTCTGTGCAGACTGCTCCCTGTCCCCTCTCTCTGTGCAGACTGCTCCCTGTCCCCTCTCTCTGTGCAGACTGCTCCCTGTCCCCTCTCTCTGTGCAGACTGCTCCCTGTCCCCTCTCTGTGCAGACTGCTCCCTGTCCCCTCTCTGTGCAGACTGCTCCCTGTCCCCTCTCTGTGCAGACTGCTCCCTGTCCCCTCTCTGTGCAGACTGCTCCCTGTCCCCTCTCTCTGTGCAGACTGCTCCCTGTCCCTCTCTGTGCAGACTGCTCCCTGTCCCTCTCTGTGCAGACTGCCCCCTCTCTGTGCAGACTGCCCCCTCTCTGTGCAGACTGCTCCCTGTCCCCTCTCTCTGGGCAGACTGCTCCCTGTCCCCTCTCTCTGTGCAGACTGCTCCCTGTCCCCTCTCTCTGTGCAGACTGCTCCCTGTCCCCTCTCTGTGCAGACTGCTCCCTGTCCCCTCTCTGTGCAGACTGCTCCCTGTCCCCTCTCTGTGCAGACTGCTCCCTGTCCCCTCTCTCTGTGCAGACTGCCCCCTCTCTGTGCAGACTGCCCCCTCTCTGTGCAGACTGCCCCCTCTCTGTGCAGACTGCCCCCTCTCTGTGCAGACTGCCCCCTCTCTGTGCAGACTGCCCCCTCTCTGTGCAGACTGCCCCCTCTCTGTGCAGACTGCCCCCTCTCTGTGCAGACTGCCCCCTCTCTGTGCAGACTGCCCCCTCTCTGTGCAGACTGCCCCCTCTCTGTGCAGACTGCCCCCTCTCTGTGCAGACTGCCCCCTCTCTGTGCAGACTGCTCCCTGTCCCCTCTCTGTGCAGACTGCCCCCTGTCCTCTCTCTGTGCAGACTGCCCCCTGTCCTCTCTCTGTGCAGACTGCTCCCTGTCCCCTCTCTGTGCAGACTGCTCCCTGTCCCCTCTCTGTGCAGACTGCTCCCTGTCCCCTCTCTGGGCAGACTGGTCCCTGTCCCCTCTCTCTGTGCAGACTGGTCCCTGTCCCCTCTCTCTGTGCAGACTGCTCCCTGTCCCCTCTCTCTGTGCAGACTGCTCCCTGTCCCCTCTCTGGGCAGACTGCTCCCTGTCCCCTCTCTCTGTGCAGACTGCTCCCTGTCCCCTCTCGGGGCAGACTGCTCCCTGTCCCCTCTCTCTGTGCAGACTGGTCCCTGTCCCCTCTCTCTGTGCAGACTGCTCCCTGTCCCCTCTCTCTGTGCAGACTGCTCCCTGTCCCCTCTCTGGGCAGACTGCTCCCTGTCCCCTCTCTCTGTGCAGACTGCTCCCTGTCCCCTCTCGGGGCAGACTGCTCCCTGTCCCCTCTCTCTGTGCAGACTGCTCCCTGTCCCCTCTCTCTGTGCAGACTGCTCCCTGTCCCCTCTCTGTGCAGACTGCTCCCTGTCCCCTCTCTGTGCAGACTGCTCCCTGTCCCCTCTCTGTGCAGACTGCTCCCTGTCCCCTCTCTGTGCAGACTGCTCCCTGTCCCCTCTCTCTGTGCAGACTGCTCCCTGTCCCTCTCTGTGCAGACTGCTCCCTGTCCCTCTCTGTGCAGACTGCCCCCTCTCTGTGCAGACTGCCCCCTCTCTGTGCAGACTGCTCCCTGTCCCCTCTCTCTGGGCAGACTGCTCCCTGTCCCCTCTCTCTGTGCAGACTGCTCCCTGTCCCCTCTCTCTGTGCAGACTGCTCCCTGTCCCCTCTCTGTGCAGACTGCTCCCTGTCCCCTCTCTGTGCAGACTGCTCCCTGTCCCCTCTCTGTGCAGACTGCTCCCTGTCCCCTCTCTCTGTGCAGACTGCCCCCTCTCTGTGCAGACTGCCCCCTCTCTGTGCAGACTGCCCCCTCTCTGTGCAGACTGCCCCCTCTCTGTGCAGACTGCCCCCTCTCTGTGCAGACTGCCCCCTCTCTGTGCAGACTGCTCCCTGTCCCCTCTCTGTGCAGACTGCCCCCTGTCCTCTCTCTGTGCAGACTGCCCCCAGTCCTCTCTCTGTGCAGACTGCTCCCTGTCCCCTCTCTGTGCAGACTGCTCCCTGTCCCCTCTCTGGGCAGACTGCTCCCTGTCCTCTCTCTCTGTGCAGACTGGTCCCTGTCCCCTCTCTCTGTGCAGACTGCTCCCTGTCCCCTCTCTCTGTGCAGACTGCTCCCTGTCCCCTCTCTCTGTGCAGACTGCTCCCTGTCCCCTCTCTGTGCAGACTGCTCCCTGTCCTCTCTCTCTGTGCAGACTGCTCCCTGTCCTCTCTCTCTGTGCAGACTGCTCCCTGTCCTCTCTCTCTGTGCAGACTGCTCCCTGTCCTCTCTCTCTGTGCAGACTGCTCCCTGTCCTCTCTCTCTGTGCAGACTGCTCCCTGTCCTCTCTCTCTGTGCAGACTGCTCCCTGTCCCCTCTCTGTGCAGACTGCCCCCTCTCTCTGTGCAGACTGCTCCCTGTCCTCTCTGTGCAGACTGCTCCCTGTCCCCTCTCTCTGTGCAGACTGCTCCCTGTCCCCTCTCTGGGCAGACTGCTCCCTGTCCCTCTCTCTGTGCAGACTGCTCCCTGTCCCCTCTCTGTGCAGACTGCTCCCTGTCCCCTCTCTGTGCAGACTGCTCCCTGTCCTCTCTCTCTGTGCAGACTGCTCCCTGTCCCTCTCTCGGGGCAGACTGCCCCCTCTCTCTGTGCAGACTGCTCCCTGTCCCCTCTCTCTGTGCAGACTGCTCCCTTTCTCTGGGCAGACTGCTCCCTGTCCCCTCTCTGTGCAGACTGCTCCCTGTCCTCTCTCTCTGTGCAGACTGCTCCCTGTCCCTCTCTCTGTGCAGACTGCTCCCTGTCCCCTCTCTGTGCAGACTGCTCCCTGTCCCCTCTCTGTGCAGACTGCTCCCTGTCCCCTCTCTGTGCAGACTGCTCCCTGTCCCCTCTCTGTGCAGACTGCTCCCTGTCCCCTCTCTGTGCAGACTGCTCCCTGTCCCCTCTCTGTGCAGACTGCTCCCTGTCCCCTCTCTGTGCAGACTGCTCCCTGTCCTCTCTCTGTGCAGACTGCTCCCTGTCCCCTCTCTGTGCAGACTGCTCCCTGTCCCCTCTCTGTGCAGACTGCTCCCTGTCCCTCTCTGTGCAGACTGCCCCCTCTCTGTGCAGACTGCCCCCTCTCTGTGCAGACTGCTCCCTGTCCCCTCTCTCTGGGCAGACTGCTCCCTGTCCCCTCTCTCTGTGCAGACTGCTCCCTGTCCCCTCTCTCTGTGCAGACTGCTCCCTGTCCCCTCTCTGTGCAGACTGCTCCCTGTCCCCTCTCTGTGCAGACTGCTCCCTGTCCCCTCTCTGTGCAGACTGCTCCCTGTCCCCTCTCTCTGTGCAGACTGCCCCCTCTCTGTGCAGACTGCCCCCTCTCTGTGCAGATTGCCCCCTCTCTGTGCAGACTGCCCCCTCTCTGTGCAGACTGCCCCCTCTCTGTGCAGACTGCCCCCTCTCTGTGCAGACTGCCCCCTCTCTGTGCAGACTGCTCCCTGTCCCCTCTCTGTGCAGACTGCCCCCTGTCCTCTCTCTGTGCAGACTGCCCCCTGTCCTCTCTCTGTGCAGACTGCTCCCTGTCCCCTCTCTGTGCAGACTGCTCCCTGTCCCCTCTCTGTGCAGACTGCTCCCTGTCCCCTCTCTGGGCAGACTGCTCCCTGTCCTCTCTCTCTGTGCAGACTGGTCCCTGTCCCCTCTCTCTGTGCAGACTGCTCCCTGTCCCCTCTCTCTGTGCAGACTGCTCCCTGTCCCCTCTCTCTGTGCAGACTGCTCCCTGTCCCCTCTCTGTGCAGACTGCTCCCTGTCCTCTCTCTCTGTGCAGACTGCTCCCTGTCCTCTCTCTCTGTGCAGACTGCTCCCTGTCCTCTCTCTCTGTGCAGACTGCTCCCTGTCCTCTCTCTCTGTGCAGACTGCTCCCTGTCCTCTCTCTCTGTGCAGACTGCTCCCTGTCCTCTCTCTCTGTGCAGACTGCCCCCTGTCCTCTCTCTCTGTGCAGACTGCTCCCTGTCCCCTCTCTGTGCAGACTGCCCCCTCTCTCTGTGCAGACTGCTCCCTGTCCTCTCTGTGCAGACTGCTCCCTGTCCCCTCTCTCTGTGCAGACTGCTCCCTGTCCCCTCTCTGGGCAGACTGCTCCCTGTCCCTCTCTCTGTGCAGACTGCTCCCTGTCCCCTCTCTGTGCAGACTGCTCCCTGTCCCCTCTCTGTGCAGACTGCTCCCTGTCCTCTCTCTCTGTGCAGACTGCTCCCTGTCCCTCTCTCGGGGCAGACTGCCCCCTCTCTCTGTGCAGACTGCTCCCTGTCCCCTCTCTCTGTGCAGACTGCTCCCTTTCTCTGGGCAGACTGCTCCCTGTCCCCTCTCTGTGCAGACTGCTCCCTGTCCTCTCTCTCTGTGCAGACTGCTCCCTGTCCCTCTCTCTGTGCAGACTGCTCCCTGTCCCCTCTCTGTGCAGACTGCTCCCTGTCCCCTCTCTGTGCAGACTGCTCCCTGTCCCCTCTCTGTGCAGACTGCTCCCTGTCCCCTCTCTGTGCAGACTGCCCCCTGTCCCCTCTCTGGGCAGACTGTCCCCTCTCTGTGCAGACTGCTCCCTGTCCCCTCTCAATGCAGACTGCTCCCTGTCCTCTCTCAATGCAGACTGCTCCCTGTCCCCTCTCAATGCAGACTGCTCCCTGTCCCCTCTCAATGCAGACTGCTCCCTGTCCCCTCTCTGTGCAGACTGCCCCCTTTCTCTGGGCAGACTGCCCCCTGTCCCCTCTCTGTGCAGACTGCCCCCTTTCTCTGGGCAGACTGCCCCCTGTCCCCTCTCTGTGCAGACTGACCCTCGCTGCAGCCGCACAGCAAGGTCTGGCCAGATGGTGCGAATTTGGCAGGAGGGTGGCTGAATTTGGAACCGAGGGAATGGCGGGGTCCCGGACTGACATCTGACCTCAAAATGTTTGGTGGGAATTCATGTCTCTCTGGCTTTACCCTGTTCTTCAAAGCCCATTTCAAAATCACCAGCCTCCCCAGGCCCTGGTCTCACTCTCTCAACCTCTGCAACTCCCCCTAGACCAGTGGACAAGCTTGTATTGGTGTCAAGTGCATTCTTCTCCATCACTGGCAGCAGTGCCCAGTTTCCCTGCCACCCAATATCTGGGACTCACTCTCTCCTTGCCAAGTTTCTTAGCCTTTGGATTAAGGTCTAGCCCAAGATGGGATGCAATGCCTTTTCATATCAGCTTGGACCTTGTTTGTCTCTCTTGGGACCATGGATTGGATTCAATTTGAATTGTTTTTTGGAGCAAGGAGACGGATTCCGGCTGGCCCCTCCACTCTCCACTTTGGCTTTTGTAACTTTAAGAATGGAGTATTTTTTTAAAATCTCCCACATCAGAAGTCTCCTTAAAATCTTCTTGTTCAGTCTAACGTTCCCCTTTCTATTAACCCCAAGTTGAAAAACTCCTTGGGAGATTTAGCCGTGTTAAAAGTGTGGTATAATTACAAGCTGGTATCACTTACTGCGTAGACACATTCACCATAAGCTATAACTCCAACACCACTACGCCTGCTTCTCATGGGCGCTATGGTTGTCCACTGGTTGGTTTCGGGAGTGTAGAACTCGGCTGTGAACAAGCATTCATTACCATTGAATCCTCCGCATATGTAGACCTGAGGTGAAGAGGAAAGCACAGCTAGATGGCCGTGAGCGGGAAGGAATGTGTTAGATGTGGCACACCAGGCATTACTTAAACAGGAGATGGTGAAGCTAGATTGATCCTTGGTGTGCCACACTTTGAATTAGACTTCATTATTGAAAACTGAAGATTAAGGGCAATTTTTTAGAATAATGAGGGAATCAATGATTGTGGGTAAGTATTCATTTAAAAAGCAGGGGAGCGAAACCAGAGGGAGAGCCAAATATAAGAGAGAGCGGATGTTTCAACAGGACTCGGGTATAAAGGGTCAATTATCAAAATTCATACTTGAATTATTTAAAACATGTATGGTTAAATATAAGTCATGATGTGGAGATGCTGGCGTTGGACTGGGGTAAACACAGTAAGAAGTTTAACAACACCAGGTTAAAGTCCAACAGGTTTATTTGGTAGCAAAAGCCACACAAGCTTTCGGAGCTGCAAGCCCCTTCTTCAGGTGAGTGGGAATTCCGTTCACAAACAGAGCTTATAAAGACACAAACTCAATTTACATGAATAATGGTTGGAATGCGAATACTTACAACTAATCAAGTCTTTAAGAAACAAAACAACGTGAGTGGAGAGAGCATCAAGACAGGCTAAAAAGATGTGTATAAGATGTGTAGACAATACACATCTTTTTAGCCTGTCTTGATGCTCTCTCCACTCACGTTGTTTTGTTTCTTAAAGACTTGATTAGCTGTAAGTATTCGCATTCCAACCATTATTCATGTAAATTGAGTTTGTGTCTTTATATGCCCTGTTTGTGAACAGAATTCCCACTCACCTGAAGAAGGGGCATGCAGCTCCGAAAGCTTGTGTGGCTTTTGCTACCAAATAAACCTGTTGGACTTTAACCTGGTGTTGTTAAACTTCTTACTGTGGTTAAATATAAACAGGGATGAGCAAAACTATTTTGCTATAGACCCAAGTATCCCCACCCTCAGCGTTTAGGCTAATTCCTATGTGGATGGCTGTGTCTAGACTAGATCTCTGCAAGCCATGGTTAAACAGTGGGGTTGTGAGGTTAGGTGAATATTCAGGTGTTCTGTTCAATTCTCTTTGGGGATCAGGGAGCGCCGATACATCTTTTCCTCAATGGAGGCAGAGTCCACAGAATGTCGATGGGCGAGGGTCCATCACCGGTGCAGAATCTCTGATCTGGGCAATTGTAGAGTTTGTACCTGACAAGTTGATTCATATTTTCTTATCCCAATCTTTCTTAAGTGTCTTGCTCTCAGCAGCATTGTTACGTCAATCCTGTCAAACTAAAAGCTGAACTGTAGCTGCAGGAATTTACCTGTTTACAGACATGTGCATCTGTGAAACTGGCGGTCCGGAAAGATGGTGGGAGGTAGAGTACTGAGAACTTACTAATGGATGAAACCATGGTTATCTCCACTCCTTAAGACATTGAATTATTGAGACAGCCTGTGTCCATTGGACAGTTGATACCATGAAAAGAATTCAAAGTGCTCAAGTTAATAGACCTAATGTCTTAGAGACATTGAGGTTTACAGCATGGAAACAGGCCCCTCAGCCCAACTTGTCCATGGCTGCCCCTTTTTTTAACCACTAAGCTAGTCCCAATTGCCCGCATTTGGCCCATATCCCTCTATACCCATCTTACCCATGTAACTGTCTAAACATTTTTTAAAAGACAGAATTGTACCCGCCTCTACTACTACCTCTGGCAGCTTGTTCCAGACACTCACCACCCTCTGTGTGAAAAAATTGCCCCTCTGGACACTTTTGTATCTCTCCCCTCTCGCCTTAAACCTATGCCCTCTAGTTTTAGACTTCCCTACTTTTGGGAGAAGATATTGACTATCTAGCTGATCTGTGCCCCTCATTATTTTATAGACCTCTATAAGATCACCCTTCAGCCCCCTACGCTCCAGGGAAAAAAGTCTATCCAGCCTCTCCTTATAACTCAAGGCTTAATGTGTAAATGTGTCACCTGTTGCAGTACTGAACCTTGCCAGTCAGAATGGTCCCAGGTATGATCCACAGTCTCTGCTAACTTTGCTGATCTCAGTCTGGGGCAGTGGTTCAATCTCTTACAATGAATTTGTATCTCTGGGCTAAGAAGGGGAAAAGTCAGCAGGGGTTCCTTTCCTGATTTGCGATCACTCTTGTTGGATTTAGAAACAGGGGGAAGCCATTCAAAATCCCCCCTACCCCCCCCCCCCCCCCACCCAACCCCTCCCATCCAATCCCTCCCATCCAACCCCCCACCCATCCCTCACCACCCACCCCCACCTATCCCCAACACCCATCCCCTACCATACATCAGCTCCATCCACTCCCTACCCCCACCCACCCCTCCCCGGGCTCGTTCACTAACCGTGATCCTATGAATAAGATTGAATACATTTAAACCACCAGATATTTCACACCAAGTGATAGAAAAATCTTAATCATTCATACATTACTAGAAATAAGTTTGCTACTGTTCCTCCGGCACTAGATTGCAATAGAGTGTCATTAATATCATTCTGCTATATTTTCAAAATCTGCCTTAAATAACTTGGAACCAAACACAATTAGTACATCAATATCTGAATTCCAACGATAAAAGGAAAATACTGTGAATGCTAGAATCTGAAACAAAAACAGAAATTGCTGGATAAACTCAGATCTGTGGAGAGAGAAGCAGAGTTAACACTTCATCAGAGCTTTCGTTTATGTTGGAGACTCATGCGGACTGGGTTTTTCCAGCATTTTCTGTTTTTGTGTTTGAATTCCACAGAATTGAGTAATAGACCTGCTCAGTGCCAAATGGAATCAGGCTCAGAGTTTGCTGGTGTGGGCACAGTGACAGATTCGGAACTCCTCTTGGCTTTGTGGAGCTGTAACATGCTCTATTCCTCTACACCTCTGGCTTCACTGTGATGTTGTATTACTTGCAGGGCTCTGGGGTAAGAGCAGGAGAGTGGGGCTAATTGGAAGCTAGCAGAGACATGATGGGCTGGTCACTATTTCCTCTGCTGTATCATTCCAGGATTCTGCAGTCTCTGTAACTTCAGTCTAACTTTGAAGATATTTATTAGTATTTCAGGTTATTTGAGAACATATTTAAAAACTAAAGTAAAGACTCAAGACAGCTTTAATAATTTAGCAAAAGCAAAACACTGCAAATGCTGGAAATCGGAAATGAAAACAGAAAATGCTGGAAAAACTCAGCAGGTCTGGCAGCATCTGTGGAGAGAGAAACAGAGTTAACGTTCTGAGTCCAATATGACTCTTCTTCAAAACTATTAATAATTTATTTTGTCCCCTCTGTACATCCTGCATTTCTTCCCATTCTTTTCAACACAGATCTTTAATCTATAAGAAACCCCAGCACTCAGAAACTTACCCAAACCTTTCAGGTGTGAATCCAGAAACTGTCAAAGCAGCTGACATCACAACAGAGTCTAATCATATTGTCACACAACAGTCACACATATTGTAGCAACAGGAACCTTGGCTAATTCCACTATGCCACCAATCTTGGTGTCATCTGCAAACTTACTAACCATGCCCCCTATATTCTCATCCAAATCATTAATATAAATGACAAATAACAGTGGACCCAGCACTGATCCCTGAGGCACACCGCTGGTCACAGGCCTCCAGTTTGAAAAACAACCCTCTACAACCACCCTCTGGCTTCTGTCATCAAGCCATTTTGTATCCATTTAGCTACCTCACCCTGGATCCCGTGAGATTTAACCTTATGCAACAACCTACTATGCGGTTGTCAAAGGCCTTGCTAAAGTCCATGTCGACAACATCAACTGCTCTGCCCTCATCTACCTTCTTGGTTACCCCTTCAAAAAACTCAATCAAATTTGTGAGACATGATTTTCCACTCACAAAGCCACACTGACTGTCCCTAATCAGTCCTTGCATCTCTAAATGCCTGTAGATCCTGTCTCTCAAAATAACTTATTGGAGGGGAATTTACAGGTGGGTGGTGTCCCCAAGTATCTGCTGTCCTTGTCTTTCTAGATGGAAGTGGTCGTGGGTTTGGAAGGTGCTGTCTAAGGATCTTTGGTGAATTGCTGCAGTGCATCTTGTAGATAGTACACACTGCTGCTACTGAGCGTTGGTGGTGGAGGGATTGAATGTTTGTAAATTTGGCGCCAATCAAGCGGGCTGCTTTGTCCTGGATGGTGTCAAGCTCCTTGAGTGTCGTTGGAGCTGCACCCATCCAGGCAAGTCTTGGCAGCAACATCAAAAGACATTGAAACAAGAGTCACACCAGCCGTTGCATTTACCACTGGAGAAAATTGTAACTATTTTTTTAAATTTACAAAGTGGTTAAAAACTGTTCCTTCTGTGGGTTCTGAATGAGGACTCAAAGCTTTATTTTGGTTGCATGTCTGGAACTAGCTCTTTGATGACTCATTTCCAGAGTCCTGTTTCTATTTTTCTACATTTATTCTGCCTCCCTGTAAGTACTGATTATTCTTCGTACCGACGTCAATTCCAGGAGGAGATGGAATGGAGATGAAGGACTAATTTACACTAAAGGGAATAGTTTTGTTCAATGATAATGCTATCTCAGCTTGAATGTTCCTAGTTATCTCTGGAGGTGGTTAATGAGGTATTGGAGGAAAGGTTCAGAATTTAAAGGGCACTTTGGACATTTGATTGTTTGTGTTTTGCGGCACAGTGGTTAGCACTGCTGCCTCACCGCGCCAGGGACCCGGGTTCGATTTCCGGCTTGGGTCACCTGTCTGTGTGGAGTTTGCACCTTCTCCCCGTGTCTGTGTGGGTTTCCTCTGGGTGCTCCGGTTTCCTCCCACAGTCTGAAAGACATGCTGATTAGGTGCATTGACCCGAACAGGCGTCGGAGTGTGGGGACTAGGGGAATTTCACAGTAACTTCATTGCAGTGTTAATGTAAGCCTTACTTGTGACTAATCAATAAACTTTACTTTTACTTTAAAATGTGTGAAGAGTAAGCGAGCAGTGAGTGGGTAATCGAGTCTGACCATTGCTCAGGTACAAGCTACCGATTGGCAACATTGATGATCATTTGCAGATAATCACTTCAACCATCCCATTCTTCCCTTACTGATAAATCGCCATTGGCCTGAAGCATTCGCTTGATTTCTCTCCCTGTATCTGCTGCCTGACTTGCTGAATGTTTCCAACATTCAATTCATTTTTTCACCCCAATTTCCTGACCTATCCTAACACTTGAAACAAGCTCCAAACCTCGGCACAGTCTTTCACAACCAATGTTCTCATCAAAGGTCATCGATCTGAAACATTAACTGTACTTATTCTCTCCACAGTTGCCGTCTAACCGTTTTGAGTATTTCAGCATTTTCTTAGTTTATCACATTTCCAGCATCTGTGCTATTTTCCTTCCATGTTGCTGATAAACGTTGGACTTCAAACAGTAATCGGCCCAATCAAGAACCTTCCTAAAAATCACATTCACAAAACAGTTTGGCCGCATTGTAAACTCCGTGGAGTATGTGAGAATGTGAGAGGTCACAGTTTCGGCGGGGAGTTAGACTGACTTGGATTAAGAGAGTGGGGAAAGGTTACAATTGTTGGCAAGATTTTCTGATCGTTGCACCATGTTGGTTGGATCGCTGAATAACTCTGGATGTTTGCAGAGTGAGTTTCGATGAAAGGCTCAGAGAGTTTGTCAGACGATACGACACTTTTTGGGAGTATCACTGTGATTTCCATCGATATTACACTGGGGATCAGAGTCTGTAGCGTCATGCTACAGAGGGTAAGGTAATGGGCTAAATACTGATCTTCAACCTCTGGGGCCTGGATTCAAATCCAGTCTGGACAAAGCGCTGAAGATTCCTGAGTTTGTGACCCCAAGGCTGATGTGAAATGAGTTTCAGACACCTCAAACCAATTTCACTGGACATGGATATAGACACACATTGAGGATCTGGTGACAGTGAAGAGCAGTGGGAACTACCATGCTGAACCACTGGGTGGCTTCACAAGCTGCTGGAGTGTCCATTTCCCAACACTAATGTTATCCTCAACTTGGGAACAAAAAGATTGTATCCCTGATGAAATGAAAGCTTAACCCCAGCATTTCTGACCTTCCCTTTAATTCTCGAGCTGGCAGAGGAGAGGAGCTCTGTGACTTTAGAGGTGTTGCTTTTCCGTGTGAGGTTCTTTATTCTGCGGGTTCATACAGGGGTATGACCCAAGCTTCCAGCTACCCCCCCGCGATACCTCACCCAGGTGGGCATCTGTGAACCTAGACACTCAGGGTATTGGCCATTGAAGCAAAAAGGGTTACATCAGATCGGCCGCTCATTACATGGTCAATGGAGTTAAATATCAGATGCTGCGTGTAATGGGCAGCACGGCGGTGGCACAGTGGTTAGCACTGCTGCTTCACAGCGCCTGGGACCTGGGTTTAATTCCGGCCTTGGGTGACTGGCTGTGTGGAGTTTGCACGTTCTCCCTGTGTCTGCATGGGTTTCCTCCCACAGTCCAAAGATGTGCAGGTTAGGTGGATTGGCCATGCTAAATTGACTCTTAATGTCCCAAGATGCCTAGGTTAGGGGTAAATGTGTTAAGCCTGGGTAAGAATCAGTGCAGGCTTGATGGGCCGAATGGCCTCCTTCTGCATTGTAGGGATTCTGTGATTCTATCAATCCACCATCACCTGTTTTACACTGCCATTCGAGATGAAATTTTACCCAAGTGTCCGTTATGGAGAGCTCTGAGCCACATGTTTGGCCATGATGTGGGGATGCCGGCGTTGGACTGGGGTAAACACAGTAAGAAGTCTCACACCAGGTTAAAATCCAACAGGTTTATTTGGTAGCAAAAGCCACTAGCTTTCAGAGTGCTGCTTCTTCATCAGGTGAGTGGGATTTCAGTTCACAAACAGGGCATATAGAGACACAAACTCAATTTACAAAATAGTGATTGGAATGCGAGTCTTTACAGGTAATCAAGTCTTAAAGGTACAGACAATGTGAGTGGAGAGAGGGTTAAGCACAGGTTAAAGAGATGTGTATTGTCTCCAACCAGTACAGTTAGTGAGATTTTGCAAGCCCAGGAAAGTCACCAGGCAAGAGTGTTCTCTTCCTGTTGGGGAACACTTCAGCAGTCACGGGCATTCGGCCTCTGATCTTCAGGTAAGCGTTCTCCAAGGCAGCCTTCACGACACACGACAACGCAGAATCGCTGAGCAGAGACTGATAGCCAAGTTCCACACACGAGGACGGCCTCAACCGAGATCTTGGGTTCATGTCACACTATCTGTAACCCCCACGACTTGCCTGGGCTTGCAAAATCTCACTAACTGTCCCAGCTGGAGACAATACACATCTCTTTAACCTGTGCTTAACCCTCTCTCCACTCACATTGTCTGTACCTTTAAGACTTGATTACCTGTAAAGACTCGCATTCCAACCATTATTTTGTAAATTGAGTTTGTGTCTTTATATGCCCTGTTTGAGAACTGAAACCCCACTTACCTGATGAAGGGCTCTGAAAGCTAGTGGCTTTTGCTACCAAATAAACCTGTTGGACTTTAACCTGGTGTTGTGAGACTTCTTACCACATGTTTGGGCCATTGGGGGTATGTTGTATACAACGCGCAGAGTCCAGATTGAGAATTGAAATGGAGAGATTCTCCAGATTGTAAATTGTAGATAATTCACACCCGGACACCTGTGTGAATGCAGAAACCCGAGAGCTAAGCTTTATCCCAGCAATGATTGGTTAGTGTTTGAAACGAAATGGATTGGCTGACTCCTCCACCTCTCGCCAGGGATGAACCAATCAGCAGCTCCCTAACCATAAGATACCAGGGTCATTGTGAGTTGGGGTGCTGGGAGGTTGGGAATGAGTCTGGGTGAACCTCCCAACAGAACTAGGGGGTCACAGTTTGAGGATAAGGGATAAACCTTTTAGAACTGAGGTGAGGAGAAATTTCTTCACCCAGAGGGTGGTAAATGTGTGGAATTCACTCCCACAGAATGTAGTTGAGGCCAAAACGTTGTTTGATTCCAAGAATAAAATAAGATATAGTTCTTGGGGCTAAAGGGATGGGGGGGGGTCAGGATATTGAATTCGATGACCAGCCATGATCAAAATGAATGGTGGAGCAGGCTCGAAGGGCCAAATGGCCTCCTCCTGCTTCATGTTTCCATGTTTCTATGAGCTTGGGTGCTGGAAAATGGAAGTGGGTTTGGTGCTGGGGGATTGGGAATGAGTCTGGGTGCTGGGGAATTGGGAATGGGAGGTTGGGAATGAGTCTGGGTGCTGGGGATTGGGAATGGGTCTGGGAGGTTGGGAATGAGTCTGGGTGCTGGGGATTGGGAATGAGGCTGGGTGCTGGGGAATTGGGAATGGGTCTGGGAGGTTGGGAATGAGTCTGGGTGCTGGGGATTGGGAATGAGGCTGGGTGCTGGAGATTGGGAATGGGTCTGGGAGGTTGGGAATGGGTCTGGGTGCTGGGGATTGGGAATGGGTCTGGGTGCTGGGGAATTGGGAATGAGTCTGGGTGCTGGAGATTGGGAATGGGTCTGGGTGCTGGAGGTTGGGAATGAGTCTGGGTGCTGGAGATTGGGAATGGGTCTGGGTGCTGGAGATTGGGAATGGGTCTGGGTGCTGGAGGTTGAGAATGAGTCTGGGTGCTGGGGAATTGGGAATGGGAGGTTGGGAATGAGTCTGGGTGCTGGGGATTGGGAATGAGGCTGGGTGCTGGGGAATTGGGAATGGGTCTGGGAGGTTGGGAATGAGTCTGGGTGCTGGGGATTGGGAATGAGGCTGGGTGCTGGGGAATTGGGAATGGGTCTGGGAGGTTGGGAATGAGTCTGGGTGCTGGGGATTGGGAATGAGGCTGGGTGCTGGAGATTGGGAATGGGTCTGGGAGGTTGGGAATGGGTCTGGGTGCTGGGGATTGGGAATGGGTCTGGGTGCTGGGGAATTGGGAATGAGTCTGGGTGCTGGAGATTGGGAATGGGTCTGGGTGCTGGAGGTTGGGAATGAGTCTGGGTGCTGGAGATTGGGAATGGGTCTGGGTGCTGGAGATTGGGAATGGGTCTGGGTGCTGGAGGTTGAGAATGAGTCTGGGTGCTGGAGAATTGGGAATGAGGCTGGGTGCTGGAGATTGGGAATGGGTCTGGGAGGTTGGGAATGGGTCTGGGTGTTGGGGATTGGGAATGAGGCTGGGTGCTGGGGAATTGGGAATGAGGCTGGGTGCTGGAGGTTGGGAATGGGTCTGGGAGGTTGGGAATGGGTCTGGGTGTTGGGGATTAGAATTGCCATTACAAAGAGGCTGTTGGCCTTTCTAAGGGCCCTGCAGAGTGAATCCTCCCATTACCTTTCCGTGCAGGGTCGTGGCGCTGGCGTCGCTGCGTTGTTCGTGCATTGGCGCAATCAACGTCCACTGGTTAGTTTCGGGTTCGTATCTCTCGGCTGTGTTGAGACGGACGTAACCATCGAACCCGCCCATGGCGTAGATGAAGGTGTCGAGGACAGTGACACTGACATAGCAGCGGCGGGAGTGCATGGGAGCCACTTGCTGCCAGCTCCGCTTCACCGGGTCAAAGCGCTTGACGCTGTTGAAATAATCGACGCTGTCGAAGCCGCCGATGATGTAGACAAAGCCGTTCAGATAGGCGGCTCCATGGTAAGCCCGGGGACTCTCCTCCTCGCAGGTCACATTCACCCAGCGGTCTGCTCGGGCATCGTAAGCCTCGATAGCGTTAGTGGGGCTTCCCCCACTCCAGCCCCCGATAGCGAACAGGATGGAATAGGGCAGCCGAGGTCTGGTCAACGGGTTGCGGAAATCCGAGTTGGAAGGTCCGTTCATGTTGAGGTCGTACATGGCCTTCAGTGCGTTAATGATGATGGGTTTACAATCATCGTTGTCCTTCACATAGTCATTATTCTTAACATTGTTCATGAAATATTCGGCGTTCATTAAAGCCAGTCTCACCTGGGGGGAGAAATGCTCATTAACATCAACTTAAAGAACACAACTCTCAACTTCCCCCAACCCCCACCGTGCTTTGGGACAGTGCCTTCCATCACCCACCGGCGCTACAACAATGCAGGGTTTCTATCATTGTCCAATCTGGAGATCTGTCACATGAGAACCGGTCAAACTGACCCATCACCGCCCATCACATTTCAAATCTTTCTTCCCTATTGGGTGGGGCAAGATTGGAAATGTAATTTCTGCTCTCAATTCTCAGCCATTTGGACGGAGAAATTATCCCCCCCCCCCCCCCACCCGAGATACAGAGAGAGGGGGTAAACCCAGCCTGCACCCTGCCCCCCCTGAGCTACAGAGAGGGGGAGAAATCCAGCCTACTCACTGCCTCCCTGAGCTACAGAGAGGGGGTAAACCCAGCCTACTCACTGCCCCCCTGAGCTATAGACAGAGGGGGTAAACCCAGCCTCCTCACTGTCCCCTGAACTACAGAGAGGGGGTAATCCCAGCCTGCTCACTGCCCCCCTGAGCTACAGAGAGAGGGGGTATTCCCAGCCTGCTCACTGCCCCCCTGAGCTACACAGGGGGTAATCCCAGCCTGCGCACTGCCCCCCTGAGCTACACAGGGGGTAAACCCAGCCTGCTAACTGCCCCTTATGGGAAAGCACAGCTCAGGAGGATAACTTGGTTCTAGTTTACAAATGGACTCATTAGCCTCCTCCAGCACTCCCCATCGAGGCTCAGCCGCAAGGAATTACCATTTGGATGATGTCCCAGTGGGAGTCAGCACCTTTGGGGGCAAAGGCGAGGAAAACAGTAAAAGAAATGGATCGGCGGGGGAAGGTTATGGTAACTGGGTAAGTGACCCCCTTACCGCAGGAGATGGAGGTTTGCAGCTGCTGTCTGTATTCATGTGAGTGTGGAGCTGGTGGACAACCGAACCAAATAAAGGCTTTATCTTTGTTTACCTCAGTTCTTCATACTGAGACAGACCTGGTTATCTGATTATCCAGGGATATCTCATTATAGTATGGTTATTAGACTGGCACACTCCCAGTTTAGGATGAGGCTGCATGTGACCAATCAGTGGGAAAGGCCACCTTCTAAGGTCCACCCTCCATAAATACACGGAGACACTGGAAACCAATGCAAAACTCTCATAACCAGAGACTATTTCACATGAAATGTAAAGATAAAATTAGGATAAATAAATTAGGATAAATAAATATAACCTCTAATTGTAAGTGTACCGAGTAACCTTACAGTGCACACACACTGTTATATTGAAATAAATAAATGTACTTGCACTTTATATACGGTCAAATTTGAATTGTCATGTTACTTTTGCAAGATTTTACAAATAAAGTATATTTTAACGAAGGATTCTTCCACCCATTTATCATCAATCTGCAGAGATTAAAGAAAGAAACTAAAAGAGTCACAAAAATGAATTAAATGGTTAATGGGTTCCCGCTCCAATGTTCAGAACCCAAGGTTGGTTCCTCCAACTAATGAATTCCTCATCCTATCAGAACTGGGTCCTTCCTCACAAAGAGGACAGCTATGTGTCACTGTGATGAAGATCCCCTCAACCCTCTCCACTAGGGATAAGTTAATGAGTACAGAAAACCTTTGATTTTTTTAAAAGACCACCAAATCTTGAAGCTAAATGTTATATTTGAACTATACATTACCGATCTATTTCAATCAAATGTTGTTCCCAGTTATTACCAAGCTAATGGCAGCTTTATGCTGTGGCCTATTGCTAACTAACAATTGAATTGAAATAGCCGCATTGTAGAACTGACAAAACTAGCAAGAGAGAAAAGCAATGTTCCTAATTTTTATAGGTGTGAGATGAAGGGACAATATGTTAATCCATGGCTCCAGCCAATCTCTCTTTTACAACAAAAATATTTAATTGACACAAATGAAGATACATTTAGCTCCTCATGTACCTTAGGCAGCAGTATGACAATGCACTTTTTCCTGATGTCTGGGTCTTGGGCAATCCACTTGAGAATGGCATCAAACACTACATCTTCTTGTTTCACATTCAACTCATCCTTCTCAATGATGTCTCTGAGCTCAAAGGCTGACAGTTCTAGGAACTCCTCACTCACCTTCACTATCTCCTCAAAATGGTGCAGGATATACATGTAGGCTTTGTGTCGAAGCTCTGGGCAGAAGTAGTAGTCTGCAAATTTGCAGATCCCAATGCAGTTTTCCAGGCATAACTGGGATTCAAGGAATTCACAACAAGCTCTGACAATGCCCAGAACGTTGAACTGATCTGCAGCAGCCAGGAGTCTCTCGACATTCTCCACAGTGACTGGTACGGTCCGAGTGTATGCATATTCTATAATGAGCTTCATCATGTCAGGAGATACCCCTGGGATGTTGTATACCTTCTTCTCTATGCTGTTCCAGCCACTAGTAAATAGGGCCCTGCAGAGTGAAAGATGCAGAAATCTTAGGATAAATAAAAGTACAATTGTACCCAACCATTCCATCTTTCAGATGTTGGAGCTGCTCTATACTAATCCATTTGTGGATACTTTGGTACAACCATGCTTATAATAAGAAAGACAAAGATAAGAACTAATTCATGCAAGATTATTTAAATCCACACTAAATCTCCAATGTGGTCCCTGCCCAGGAATGATTTGGCTGTGGTGCCTTTCCAACTTGCAAACATCCTTTTCTCACCCATTTTCTTGCTGTTTCATGGTTCACTCCATACCAGCTGGACTGCAGAACTACACCAACATTTTGCATTTAGTAAAACATCCTCGGGTTTTTCACAAGAACATTATTAATTTTGACACCGAGTGACATCCAAATGTTAAGAGAGGTGACCAATAGAATGATCATGAAGGTAGGATTTAAGGAGGGTTGCGAAGGAACAAAGCTTGCTTTTGAGAGGGAATTCCAAAACTTAGGACCCAGAGAGCTGAAGACATGGCCACCAATGAATGGTAGGTTGGAGAAATTAAATCGAAAAATGTTGGAAATGCTTAGCAGGCCAGACTGTATCTGTGGAGAGACAAACAGAGTTAATATTTCAGGTCCGGGTGAAAGGTCACAGACCTGAAACAGGGGTTGGAGTTTTACTGGCCCACCCGCCACAGGAATTGGAGCGGAGCATGGGAAGGTCCATTGACCTTGGGTGAGATTTTATGGTTTTGGGATGAGTGAGGTCATAAAATCCCACCTCTATTTTTAATTTCTCTCCACAGACGCTGCCTGACCTGCTGAGTATTTCCAGCATTTTGTTTCTGTTTCAGGTTTGCAGCATCTGGACTATTTTGGGGTTTTTTTTATTACTGGATTCAAGGAACCTGGGGGTGTAAGAGAGACCAGAAATAGGGAGTGCAGAGTCCTCAGAAGGTTGTAGGGTTGGAAGAGGTTACAGAGGTAAGGAGGGGCAAGGCCATGGAGGGGTGAACACAAAGATTAAAATGAGTCCAGTCATGGAGTGATGGGTGGACTGAATTTGATGCAAGTTTGGATAAAGGCAACAGAATTTTTTTTAAATTCATTCGTGGGACATGGGCATCACTGGCTGGCCAGCATGTACTGCCCTAGTTGCCCTTGGAGGGCAATTGAGAGGCAACCACATTGCTGTAGCTCTGAAGTCACTTGTCGGCCAGACCAGGTAAGGATGGCAGATTTCCTTCCCTAAAGGACATTAGTGAACCAGATGGGTTTTTCCAACAATTGACAATGGTTTCATGGTCATCAGCAAGATTCTTAATTCCAGACTTTTTTTTTAATTGAATTCAAATTCCACTATCTGCTATGGTGGGATTCGAACCCAGGTCCCCAGAACATTGGCTGAGTTTCTGGATTAATAGGCTAGTGATAATACCGCTAGGCCGTCAGCTCTCCATTTCAGATGAGGTCAGGTTTATGGAGGCCAGTTTGAACAATTGAGTCCGATGAGGTGGGTTTGAACAGCAGATGGGCTGAAGCAGGGGCAATGTTGGAAGTAAGTGGTCTTGGTAATGGAGCAGATGAGGTGGTGATCGGATGCTGAGCTCCAGGTCATGGACAATGGTAAGGTTCCAAACTGCAACCGTGGGTCTTCCAACTGTTTAATTGGAGGAAATTTCTGATCATCCAATACCGGATGCTGGACAAGAACCGCGTGACAGAGCCAGGATGCAGAGGGAGTGTTCTCAGTGGAACCTGCTGTGTGGTTAGATGATGTAAAGGAGCAGCATGCCAATAGGAACTAGCAGGTAACTAAGAGAGCTCCTTCTGGGACAACAGAGCGACAGGTGGAGAGCTGGAGTAGAAAGCGAAGCAGGAAATTCTCTTGTTGCAACTGGATAGATAAAAATCCTGCAGTTCGTTTTAGCAACATCCTACTGGCGAAAGGGAATATTCTGGTCTTTGGTGTGTTATGAAGTTCTGTCTTCAGATTAACACCTTGTCAGCTGGGCGCTACTTCAATCCTGTTGCATTAAAAAGATTGCAACTTATCATTGGACGAATTCTGAATTTCACTTTGAATGAGTTGAGTTTGGAATGATATTTCGGGGTGAATTACCTCGCAACACTTCTTTACCTCAGGCCTACAGCTCTCACTAAGTGGAATGGGGATACGGAGGAAGCCTATCTGCTCCAGTTACTGACCGAAAGTAGGAGCTGCAGCTACACAAGATGTTCTTGTGGGCGTTGAAGTCGATGCCGTTCACCCTGATAACCACGTCGCACAGTTTGCCCTCAAGTCGAAGCTCGTTGAAGATGGTACAAGCCATGGCGCTCATCTTTCTCTCCATGGTGCTCTGCCTTAACTGCCGGGTTGATGTTGAGGGTTCCTCCATAGTGAAGGCTCCAAAGTGGGAGCAGAAGGAGCTGTTCCCAAAGATATTGGGCGGATTGGGTCAGTGTGTGAACTGTGGTTGTCACGACTTGTGTTTTCAGCGGCGCTGCTCAGGATTCCAGAACGCCTCCAATTGTAACATCACTAAAGTCTGCTGGACTTCCATCTGATGACATGGACAATCAAAGGTCCTTGCCTCAGGTCAGTGAGTGATCATTCAACATCTACTGGTCCGGGAGTCAGTCCTGTATCCCGCTTACAGTCTCCAAGAGACCCCGCCGATAACTCCTTGCTCTTATCAACTCACATGGTGGATTGTGGCCAGTCCTGGCTGTGTGTGTGTAGCCTTATTATTGTCTGTTCTCATAACGTAAACATGAGGGGGGACGTTTTAAAATGACATAACAAAAGACAATATTTGCCATTTACCGTCTGCCCGATAACTAACTTCAAAAGGTGAAAACACCGGGAGGGATTCGGTCCAATCGCCGTTAAAAAGGTGGAGAGAATGTTCCCGGGAAAAGCAATCCACCAATCCCAACCCACTGGAGTTATCTGGAATTCTACACAGCGAATGGACAAGGCGACACTGAGGCCAGGATATTTTGGATACTTTGTGTAAATTACAGAAATGAGATTCAAGGTGAACGGATGTTTTCCGGGCATTAGGAGGATACGGTGGGATTCACAGAATGGGTACCATAGAAACTAGAAGCAGGAGTAGGCCGTTCGGCCCTTCGAGTCTGCCCCACCATTCATTTTGATCATGGCTGATCATCGAATTCAATATCCTGATCCCCCCCTTCCCCGCCCCTTCCCCGCCCCCCATATCCCTTGATCCCTTTAGCCCCAAGAGCTATATGTAATTTCTTGAAATCACACAACCTTTTGGCCTCAACTACTTTCTGTGGTAGTGAATTCCACACATTCACCACCCTCTGAGTGAAGAAATTTTTCCTCACCTCTGTCCTAAAAGGTTTACCCCTTATCCTCAAACAATGGCACCTTGTTCTGGACTCCCCCGCCATTGGGAACATTGCAAAGCACCGGCCGTTTGATTCCCCACTTTAAATTCCGCCTTTCGCCTACTAATGACCCTCTTTTCAAATTCGCCTGTCCCACCCCATTGGAAGTCACCAACATGCATCATGAAAACTCTGGCCAATTTTCCTCCAGACTTCCAGTAGAACATTGCAGGATCTGCTTTTAAATGGACACAGCCAATTTTCAGCAATACAGATTATACAGAAAAATACCAACCCCTTGATGACTCACTCAGTCCGAATCGCATTTGTTCAATTTCCACAGCTGTCTGTACCTCCCTCTTTGGCTGGCTTCAAAAAATATTTTCTTTGAAATGTTTCACCCTGCAGAAATGCTGCTTTAATATCTATCGACTCACATTCCCAATTATTCGAGGCTAGGACGGCGAAGAAAATTTTCAGTCTTACTTTCCCTGCTGTGGATGAATCAACCCTAATGTCTCTCCCCTCCAAGTGTTCCTCATAGCCACAGGTTACTAATCTGGCTTTAGCTTTATACGTCCCATCTTGCAAAACTTTCTCTGTGCAAACCCACCTATGGGACAAAGCAGGCTGCTCTTCATCTGCTACCTCGGTGTACACCCCAAACTCTTTCCAACTGTCCAATTCTCTTTCTTTGGCCTTTCTTATTTCCATCAGCTCCATTTTATTGGCAGCCACTAAAATTTCCCCATCATGGGGGTCTTCTTCTCCTATTGCTGTCCCTGGTTTGATTCCGAGCCTTCCTCATTAAATTTCAGCCTCCACTGCTGTGCCTGTTTCTGTCAGGGTTGCTACTCTCAGATCGCTGTTCTCTGTTGCCACAACTTTGGTCACAGATTTGTGATTTTTTCCTGGGTTCATGAGTGCTTACTGTCTCATCCTCGGGACTGAGATCTCACTTTTTTGGCTTCCATCTTTCCACCCCATTTTCACAACCTATAGCTTTCGCTTTTTGCCCTTGCTCTTGGATGTTGAGCCAGTGTTTATATTTTCCTGAGGCTTTTCCTGCTCTTCCGATTTATAGTGGCATCCCTCCACTCACTTGACCCTTCAGGTATATACGATACCATTGTGCCCACCTTGGGTAACTGAACCTTTGAAATATTGGCTTCATCCCCTGCCTCACTGCTACTTAGCTGATCATCAGATTCCCTCTCATCTATAGCTAAGTGATCATCATAGTTGCCCAAGGGGAGTGTGTGTGAGGTACAAGGTGCCTCTTATATTTCAACATCTTGTTCGGATGCTTCAAATTCATAATGAATTCCCACCACTCAGAGTGGGATTTGTGGAAAGATAAAGAAAAGGGCGACTATAAAACTGTAAGAAGTTTAACAACACCAGGTTAAAGTCCAACAGGTCTTGAAACTGCCAGACTCTGCTAGGGGGTTTTGTTTAATCAACTTAGATGTAGAATTCACTTTCTCAATAGGGAGCAAGTTTGTTAGTAGTTGTAATTCGGTGTTTTAAATACTTTGTAGTTTTAAAGGTATGAGTAATACCTTTCATTAATCCATAAAAATAAATCTTCTATACATTTTTAGAAGTTAAACAAAGAAACTTAGATGCACAGTTACAGAGTGCCCCTTTGATACTAAACATATGTTAGATATATTCTTTTAAAGCACCCAACTGTTGGAATCACAAGACCATAAAGGAAACTTAATTGCCTCACCAGACACCTTATCAGAAACAACTGATGCAAAAGTGAGTTTTAATGAAGCTGCCTTCACAGTTTCTAATCAAAACAGAGTCAGAAAGATATTAATGTCACAGCCAATGAAAGAGTTATGGTCGGGGACTTAGTGGGAACTGACAGGAATTAATGGTAACATGATGACACTCCTCAACATTGTGGGTAGTAATAAAAAGCTCAGTCACTGAATTGATAAGCAATATATACACGTGTTTCATTATGTTGGCAATAAACAAACTTATCAAGGCTATAATTGGGGAATATCCTGAAGGCAAGTTGAGTTGACCACATTCCTTAGGGATTCAGTTAACTTCACTGACAAGGCCAAAAAATACTAATGGCTTTTGTAGGCCCCCCTTTATCAATTAAAGGATGCCCATGTGAGACTGTTTTAGTGAAGATGCTTTGTGAGGCTGCTATCAAAATAGAGACATGATGTCTGACATAGAACGTAGAACAGTACAGCACAGTACAGGCCCTTCAGCCCACGATGTTGTGCCGAACCTATTCCGAAATCAAGATCAAGCTATCCCACTCCCTATCATTCTGGTGTGCTCCATGTGCCTATCCAATAACCGCTTGAAAGTTCCTAAAGTGTCCGACTCCAATACCACAGCAGGCAGTCCATTCCACACCCCAACCACTCTCTTGAGTAAAGAACCTACCTCGTACATCCCTCCTATATCTCCCACCACTAAGAGACTAGAGGACAGGCTTAGGGATGATATATTGGGGAACCCACAAGGTATCGTGATCTCATAGATCAGGGTGGTTCAGTGTTTTTTCTACTGGATCAATACATAACGTATGTCATTTGTAACACTTTTGATTGGATTGTGTCCAACTGACTGTGAGCTGCAGAATTGTATAAACCAGGAAGATTTTCTTTGTCCGGTGGAGTGGTCTCTCTGATACATTGTGTCAAGCCCTTGCTAGCAAGTAAAATAAAGACAATCTGTCGGTTCAGTATCCTGTGTTAATGTGTGTGTTAAAGTCAAACTTGAAAGTTGCGATTTTGACAGTTTATACTGTCTGGTTACCGTGTTGTAGTATAACTACCTTGCCTCCAAGCCTATCACTTTATCTGACCCTTTCCACTCTTTTATAGTAGACCATTTCATCTTTTTCAAAATGTACCCCGGACAGTCTTTTGCGATGCCTTATGGCTCATATCTGCTCTGAAACCTCGACCTTAATGAAGGCCTTTCTTCCTGGATGTATGGCATTCAGATGTGCAGAAAAATTGAGCTAATGCTTGTCCCTTCTAATGCTGGAGGAGCATCGTCAATACTGATGGTAATTTTGGGTTCCTCCCGTAAACCAATTGGTACAGACTATAGCCCCCCCACCATTTGTAATGAATATATTGCATGTACCACCCATGCTAATGCGATCTACAATTTACAGCCTGGTTGATCAGCCAAAACCTTATGCAGCACATCATCTATCACTTCATGATTCCGTTCACAGAGACCATTGCTGAATGGGCTCTCCGCTGCAGTGTGCATCACCACAATATTTAAATTTTCACACACATGTTGGAACTCATCATTCACAAATTCACCCTCACTGTCCGTCAAGAATTTAGATGGTGCTCCCAACCCTGTTCCAATCCAATAAGTCATAATTTTGTCAACAATAGTCTTTTTGTCTTTGCTATAAATCACCATAGATAAACTGAATCGTGTCCATGCCCATGAAGTGTAGTAAATAGATGCTTTTGTCTTTGTCCCAAGTCTTCAAATCCATTGCCACCACATCGTTGAAATCTGAGCTAATGATAGACTCACGACTGGATGCGGAGGAGTCCTTCTATATTTTGTACAAATCTCACATTGGGCTGATATTTGCTCTATGAGGTCATTGTAGACATTATCAGCACACCTGCATCCTGCAGCAGTGCCCACAGTCTCTGTGGTGCTGAACGAGCAAAGTGCTTATGAAGTTTCAAAATAATCATCTTGTTGGCCATCAAGCTGTTGTCTGTAATTGATACTAATACATCATGAATCCTCTGGTTAGACATTTTTGGTTCACTTAAGGGAAGGCAATAGGGTGGCACGGAGGTTGGTACTGCTGCGTCACAGCACCAGGGACCCGGTTCGACACCTGGCTTGTGTCAATATCTGTGCGGAGTCTGCACATTCTCTCCGTGTCTGCGTGGGTTTCCTCCGGGTGCTCCAGTTTCCTCCCACAGTGCGAAAGACATGCTGTGTGTTGGCCGTGCTAAATTCTCCCTCAGTGTACCCAAACAGGTGCCGGAGTGTGGCAACAAGGGGATTTTCACAATAACTTCATTGCAGTGTTAATGTAAGCCTAATTGTGACTATAATAAGAAATAAATAATAATGGCCTGACCTTGTAAAATGTAGATCGACACATTTTCCAAATACCACAGCTTTGTCATGCTTCATAACGATAGTCTCCTGGGCTTTCTTCATGGCAGACCTGCTTAATAACAAAGGTATATCACTTGAACCAACATCTGTCCTTATGAATAAGCTGCTTCTTGCAATTCTACAGGGAAGTACCACCCCTTTGAAAGAAAAAGTATTATCACCCCCACATCGCAAACAGGTGGAACTGTCACATTCTTTAACTTTCGGTCTTTATGATCAAGGGGCCCCCAAATAGCAATTTAGCCAATCTTTGCTACATACAGTTGACCTACATCCAGTATCCAAAACTACAGTTGAAAGAATCTGTCATCAGCGCACGCATTAATGAGCTCAATTTTTCTGTGACCAAAACAATGCCTTCATGGTCCTTATCTTCACCACTGTCAGTTTCTACATATTCTGTTTCGGGTGTAGCTTCAAACACACGGTTTTCTCTTTTTTGGACAATTCACTGTGCAGTGAGACGGGGAAATTACATTGAAAATAGCGATTCAGCATCGCTTTACCATTTCTTTGATTTAAACGTCTTTTATCACCCTCCCATGTGTGTCTCTATCATCAAATCAGTTATGTCCAGTTTCAACATCAGGTATGTTATTAGTGTAACTGTCTCTGTTTAGGGGCCTGTGTGTGCCATTCGTCGAGAATGTGGCTGAGCTGTCATTGAATAGTCGACACTGGGCGCTATGTCATTCCAAACTGAATTGAACAAGGTGGCGGGGAACGGTTGTTTCCTGAAAACTTTCTCAATGATGTTACCATTTGATCCAAAAGGGGCTCTGTTCCTTAAATTGTACTCCCGTCATCACTGGAAGACTATCCATCTGAGGCAGACTTGCACAAGTGCAACAACTTAGGGGCCAATACCGTATCTGGAATCTCCAAATTAAATTTCATTAACCCGATACGGCCCTTATCAAAATCTATGATATATTCATAGAATCATAGAATCCTACAGTGTTGAAAGAGGCCATTCGGCCCATCGAGTTTGCACCGACCACAATCCCACCCAGGCTCTATCCCCATAATCCCATGCACTTACCCGAGCTAGTCTCCCTGACACTGAAGGGCAATTTTAGCATGGCCAATCTACTAACCCGCACATCTTTGGACTGTGGGGGGAAACTGGAGCACCCGGAGGAAACCCACACAGACACGGAGAACGTACAAACTCCACACAGTGACCCAAGCTGGGAATCGAACCCGGGTCCCTGGTGCAGTGAAGCAGCAGTAATAAGGTAGGACACACAAAGTCGCAGTGTTGGTGGCTTAAGAAAAGCTTCTACATCCTTCTCATCAAACCTTGGCAATGCTTGGACATATTTAAATACATCCCCACCAGGCTTTTGACTACGACATCGTTGCTCTTCCTCACTGCCCTCATCACTATTCTCAACTTTTCCCTTTCATCTCCGGCATTTTAAATTGATGTTCACTTTACATTGCCAGTTTCCAATGTTCAAATTCTCTCTCTTTTTCCCTTTCCCTACAAATGTAAGGTAATGCATTTTGGAAGGTCTAATACAGATAGGAAATATACAGTAAATGGCAGAACCCTTAAGAGTATTGATAGGCAGAGGGATCTGGGTGTACAGGTACACAAGTCACTGAAAGTGGCAACGCAGGTGGAGAAGGTAGTCAAGAAGGCGTACGGGATGCTTGCCTTCATCGGCTGGGGTATTGAGTTTAAAAATTGGCAAGTCATGTTGCAGCTTTATAGAACCTTAGTTAGGCTGCACTTGGAAGATAGTGTTCAATTCTGGTCGCCACACTACCAGAAGGATGTGGAGGCTTTGGAGAGGGTACAGGAAAGATTTACCAGGATGTTGCCTGGTATGGAGGGCATTAGCTATGAGGAGAGGTTGGAGAAACTTGGTTTGTTCTCACTGGAACGACGGAGGTTGAGGGGCGACCTGATAGAAGTCTACAAGATTACGAGAGGCATGGACAGAGTGGATAGTCAGAAGTTTTTTCCCAGGGTGGAAGAGTCAATTACTAGGGGGCACAGGTTTAAGGGGCAAGGGGCAAGGTTTAAAGGAGATGTACGAGGCAGAATTTTTACACAGAGGGTGGTGGCTGCCTGGAACTCGTTGCCGGGGGAGGGAGTGGAAGCGGATACGGTGAAGACTTTTAAGGGGCGTCTTGGCAAATACATGAATAGGATGGGAATAGAGGGATATAGTACCCAGAAGGGTAGGGGGTTTTAGTTCAGTCGGGCAGCATGGTCGGTGCAGGCTTGGAGGGCCGAAGGGCCTGCTCCTGTGCTGTAATTTTCTTTGTTCTTTCTCTTTCTTCTTGTTCCACCAGGACTGTTCTTTCTTTCTTCTTTTCCCCTTGCCGATAATTCAAGCAGTTTTGTTTCATTTGCTCTTTGTTCCTCTCTTTCTTTTGCTTTTTCTGTTGTTTTTAATCACAATTCAAGCTCCTTCATTTCCTTTTCATGTTCGAGCTGTTTCATTTGTAATTGAATTCTAGCCATTTCCAATGATTCTGTCTGGGTTTCTGGCTATTTTAAATGCTGAGCTATCACTGCAATTATCTCCCCCTTCTTTGCGTCATCAGGTCACGTCAACTGCAATGTTTTTGCCAATTCCAAAAGCTTTGTTTTAGTCACCTTTTGTAAACCACCCCCAGTGAATTCTTCCACCCCCAGGAACATTTTAGCCTCTGAAAGAGCCATTATTCCACTCCCTATTTAAACCTGAATGCAACACCTGAAAGGAAAATACTAATATACTCACCACTCACTGTCTTTGAGTCTAATAATCCCAAACCACACAAGGAATATAGATTTTAATCCTGAACAAGCACCCAATTGGAATAATCCAAGCCAGAACCTCCAAGGTGTTTTACAAAGTCAACCTAGATCGAATATTTTGCACTTTGAATTTGGCACGGGTGAGCTCCAGGTATGATTCAAGTGTCCCACCAGGAAGCTTTTAGCAAACAAAGTTTATTTAAGAACACAGTTAACATATGATAAGTGGGCGGCACAGTGGTTAGCACTGCTGCCTCACAGTTCCAGAGATCTGGGTTCGATTCCCAACTTGGGTCACTGTCTGTGTGGAGTTTGCACGTTCTCCCCGTGTCTGCGTGGGTTTCCTCCGGATACTCCAGTTTCCTCCCACAGTCGGAACATGTGTGGCTTAGGTTGATTGGCCATGCTAAATTGCCCCTTAGTGCCCCGGGATGCGTGGATTAGTGGGGTAAATCTGTGGGGTTACGGGGAAAGGGCCTGGATGGGATTGTTGTTGGTGCAGACTCGATGGGCCGAATGGCCTCCTTCTGCATTGTAGGGATTCTATGATAAGAAAATTAGTATAACTTTTATCAATTACAAAAAAGAACAACCGTGATATAGCATAAAGCTTAAAAGTTAACTTTACTGTTCCAAATTAAACAACCCCCACAAACATTCATCCCATTCTAAGCTTGGCACAGAAAGCAAGTATGCTTACGTGATGCTGGACCTTGCAGCTTTCCAACACCTGCTGTGGATTACTCCTTTGGATGTTGAATTGAAAACACTGAGGCTTTTCCAGTCCTGAAGGTTCCAGCACACCTTGAGAGACACCGAGATATTGCTTGCCTCCAGCATCTAGCTGCACCTCACAGACAGCAAGAATTCCACTCCAGAGACAGAACACTGCTTTCAGTCTGCAGTCTAAGCATTTTCTTCCCAATATGAAACCAAAACCTTTGCATTTTTCGTGTTTAAAAAAAAGTGTCCCAAGATACCACCTGACTTTTCATCAGGCACAATCCAACAATTCCAAAAGGGTCATAAATCTCCAGGACACTGCATTAGTCCAAATTAAAAATAAACATTGCTTCAATTAACCTACTTCACCAATAATAAAAGATACCGGTACAGACAGCACAGCATCAAAACCAAAAATGCCAGACCTGCTTGAAAAAACTGCAGAGGACATGATTAAAATACATTTGCTAAAGACATAGTATCGTCACAAATAGTAACTCCCAGGGTGTTGATAGCGGGGATTCAGTGATGGGAATGCCATTGAATGTTAAGGGGAGAGGGTTAGAATCTCTCTTTTTGGAGATGGTCATTGCTTGGAACTTGTGTGACATGAATGTTACTTACTGATTAACCCAAACTTGCATGTGGACATGGACTGTTTGTGAATGGTGCTGAACAATGTGGAATAATCCATGAACATCCCCACTTCTGACCTTATTATTGGAAGAATGGTCATTGATGAAGTAGCTGAAGATTGTTGGGCTGAGGACACTCCCCTGAGGAACTCCTGTAGCGATATCCTGCAACTAATATGATAGGCCTCGAACGATCACAACCATCTTTCTTTGTGCTAGGTATGACTCCAACCACGCAAATGTTTTCTCTGATTCCCATTGACTCCAGGTTTGCTAGGGTTCCTTGCTGCCATACTTGGTCAAATGCTGCATTGACGGCAAGGGCAGTCACTCTCACCTCACTTCTTGACTTTAGTTTTTTCATCCATGTTTGGATTAAGGCTGTAATGAGCTCAGGAGTGGAGTGGCCCTGGTGGAACCCAAACTGAGTGTAAATTAACAGTTTACTGTTGAGTAAATGTCGCTTGATAGCACTGTCGACAACACTTTCCATCACTCTCCTTGCAGCATTCTTTCTGGTTGTATCACAGTGTAATGACTTTAATCAGGCAATTGAGGTGGGCCTATTAGAATATGAACTCCTTGATTAAAGGGCCCACTGGGCACCGCAGGACTGGGGCGCATCATCGACCCCTTTAATCACATTTTCATTTGATGTTTTAAGTTTTCTTTCTGCTTTGTCTTTCGTTTCAGGCGGTCCCCCTCCTTTTAGGGAGCTGCCCCTTTTGAGTTGTCCCTGAGTTAGTTTGATTTTGTTTATTTGGTTGGGGAAAAAAAAGAATTCCCTGATTAAAGGGCCAAATTGATGGGCCAATCAGGGAGCCTCTTGCTTTGTATTTAACCAGGAGTGTTGGTTCCTCTGGGACTCCGAGTGTAGACTGCGAACTGAAAGCACTCTGTATGCTGTTCTATTAGTGTCTTGGGGAAGGACTCCTGTCTCCAACAACTGAGTAAGGTGTTGGGGCTGGGTGCTGTGATTGCTGAAGCCTGAGGCCTAGCCCTGTTTCCATTGCATTCTCTGCCTGGAGTGCCTCTCTCTGTCCAGAAGGAGTGAGGGTTTCTGTTCCCAGTGTTGGTGTTAGTTGGAGCTCTTGCTTTGATATCTGGCAAGTTTCCTGGCCAGCAATCCCCATGAAACAGAGTCAAAGCCACCCCTAGGCCTCACTAAAGTCCTCCTTCTGGGCCTCCCTTTGATTCCTGTCTGAGGGTCAGAGAGTGTTTCCATCTGCCTGTTCGGGACTCCTGCAAAGACTCTTGTCCCGGCTGGGACTTGTGTGAGAGGCGATGTTCCAGTTGAGACTCGTATGTCCTGAAAGGTGTGGCCCAGGAAGGTGCAACTCCAGAAGACCCAACCCAGGAAGGAGTGCGCCGAAAAATATGAGTCAGGAAGGTTCAATCCCGGAAGGTGCAACCCTAGCAGGCGTAAGCTTGGAAGATCTGGCTCAGCGGAGCGGAATCTTGGAAGTATTCAGATTAACCTTGCGATCACGGAAGGCGTAACCCTGACAGCGAAAGCTCTGAAAGGGGAAGCCTCCGGAATGTTGCAAGAGATCTTACAATGGGCGCTATTGGTGTTTACAGTGGACTCCAGTGTTAATTATAATAAACTCTATTGATATAAAGGGATGTCTGTCAATGTGTTGTGGCCTTGATGTTGTATTAGTTTGGTTTATTCCTCCCTCACCTTTCTTCTTTCTTGGCTAAGATCAAGTGTAGTATGGATCAGATGCTGCACTTGGTTGAGGTCATTGGGTTACATTTAAGCTTCATATTCATATGAAGCAATTTTTAAAAGCGACATCTCGGCCTTTTGGCTAAGATGCAAATGAGATCAAGCCTTGGAGGAGGAATCCTCCCCCTCTTCCAATCAGCTTGCCTCATATAGATCAGGCCCAAGACAGGGTAGAGGATTGCAGACCCTGTCTTGTCAGCCTGGATCGGAAATGTCTCAACTTGTTGAGACTCTGAATTGGACTTGATTTGATTGAATTGGAAAAGTATTTTTAAAAAGTTTGTGGTCCAGGGAGCAACCAGCCCCGCACCTCCCCCCCCAGCCCCGATAGAGTAATTCCCGGGGGGGGGGAGGAGGGGCTGCAACCTCTAGTATGGGAGAGCTCCGGAAGGTGAAGCCCCGGACATAGTAACACCGAAGTCTCCTCATTCTCTGGGGGAAAATCCGAAAGGGGACCGGACTGAGTGCCCTGGGGAGCCCCCCCCCCCCCTCCCCCCCGGGCAGGGGAAAAGCCTGGGAGATGATGCCCTGGAGGGCTGCAGATAATCTATAATGTTTATCCCCAGTGCACTAGAGTTGCTTGCTGTATTACTTTGTTAATATTATTTGTTGTTTCATAATCTATCATTGTGGATTGCCTGCAGCCCAGACGGTGTACCCCCTCGGATAAAGTAACCTCCGGATGATTGGGCAGGCAGATGAGGACACCTGGAGGGTGAAGGCCGAGAGGGTTACGGATGACTCACGATGGTTGTTGTATTGTGATGGAGGTGTTTGTTGTTGTTCTGTAATTGCGACCCCCGGAGGATCAACCTCGGAGAGGGAGCAGACCCCTCGGAAAGGGAAAATGTGGAGGGCAATGCCCTGGAAATTCAAAGATAACTTACAACAAACTCTTTCTTAGTGCAAGAGGGTAGTTGTTCGTTATTGGTTTAAGGACAGCGAAGGCCGTTGGTACTGTTTAAATAGCGACTTGCTAGATTATTGTTGCGAGCTGCTTGTTATTGTAATATGTTATTTGTACTCTGGTATTGAAATGGCATGTCTGATGTCGATATTGGTGTAATGTATTTTTGTATTTGTATAACTGTTTTGATAATAGTGGGCCAATCAGGGAGCCTCTTGCTTTGTATTTAACCAGGCGTGTCAGTTCATCTGGGACTCCGAGTGTAGACTGCGAACTGAAAGCTCTCTGTGCTGTTGTCAGACTTGTAAATAAAGGGATTTTGGTGAAGAGACTTCTGCCTCCGATGACTGATTACACACAGCTTGGTATGGGGCTCCTGCTCTGCCCAAGACCGCAAGGAACTACAAAGGATCATGAATGAAGCCCAGTCCATCACTCAAACCAGCCTCCCATCCATTGACTCTGTCTACATTTCCCGCTGCCTCGGAAAAGCAGCCGGCATAATTAAGGACCCCACGCACACCAGACATTCTCTCTCTTCCACCTTCTTCCGTTGGGAGAAAGATACAAAAGTCTGAGGTCACGTACCAACCGACTCAAGAACAGCTTCTTCCCTGCTGCCGTCAGACTTTTGAATGGACTTACCTCGCATTAAGTTGATCTTTCTCTACACCCTAGCTATGACTCTAACACTACATTCTGCACTATCTCCTTTCCTTCTCTATGAACGGTATGCTTTGTCTGTATAGCGTGCAAGAAACAATACTTTTCACTGTACGTTAGTACATGTGACAATAATAAATCAAATCAAATCACTGCAGATGACCACAAATAAGCTGATGGGGCAATAATTGGCCAGGTTGGAGGTGTGGGTTTGGGTATGGGGTAGAGTTTTAGGAGTAGGGTTATGGTTATGGGGTAGGGTATAGATTTGGGGGGAAGGGTTTTGAGGGTAAGGTTTGAATTTGGGGAGGTGGGGTTTGGAGAATAGGGTTAGGGGGTAAAGTTACGGTTATGGAATAGGGTTTGGGGAGGGTGGAATTGGGAGTAAGGTTAGGGTGTGGGGAGAGATTTTGCGGGTAATGGCGTAGAGTTTGGGGGAGGGTGTTGAGGGAGGATATGGGGAGGGGGATGGAGTTTTCGGGGAGGGGTTTTTGGGGGCAGTTGCTGGGGATTGGGACTGGGGAGGGTGTATGTTTTAGATTAGCTTTTGGGGTAATGGGGTGAGGTTTGGGGTGTTTTGGGGATAGGAGGAGGGGGAGGGGTTTTTGGGGGTGGGGTGGTTGCTAGGGGGTTTGGGGAGGGGGGTTAGGTTTGGGGAGGTGGTTTTTGGTGTGGGGCGGTTGATGGGGTTTTGGGGAGGGGGTTTGGGGCGGTTCCTGGGGGGTTTGGGGAGGGGGTTGGGTGTGGGGGAGGGGGTTTTGGGGGGAGGGTGTTGTGTTTTGGGGAGGGGGTTTGGGGGTTGCTGGGGGGTTTGGGGAGGGGGTTGGGTGTGGGGGAGGGGGTTTTGGGGGGAGGGTGTTGTGTTTTGGGGAGGGGGTTTGGGGTTGCTGGGGGGTTTGGGGAGGGGGTTTTGGGGGGAGGGTGTTGTGTTTTGGGGAGGGGGTTTGGGGGTTGCTGGGGGGTTTGGGGAGGGGGTTGGGTGTAGGGGAGGGGGTTTTGGGGGGGGGGTTGTGTTTTGGGGAGGGGGTTTGGGGTTGCTGGGGGGTTTGGGGAGGGGGTTTTGGGGGGAGGGTGTTGTGTTTTGGGGAGGGGGTTTGGGGTTGCTGGGGGGTTTGGGGAGGGGGTTTTGGGGGGAGGGTGTTGTGTTTTGGGGAGGGGGTTTGGGGGTTGCTGGGGGGTTTGGAGAGGGTATGTTTTGGGGGGTTGGGAGTTTTGGGGCGGGGGGGAGGGCTGCTCGGGCCTGTTCCCGCCCCCGGGACTGTCCCGAGGCCGCGCCCCGCGCCGAGCAGCCCGGAAACGCTGCGCACGGAGAGGCCCCGGATCCAGGCC